>NC_041389.1:78292950-78372713 GCF_002162155.2 Triticum dicoccoides | reverse complement strand
CACCCAAACAATGACACCAGAAGGGTGACAACTCGATCTGATCATAATCTATCAATTGGTTTCTCTCTCGAACATTGTGTCTCCGTGCCTCGCTCAGTAGCCCCCTCGATATGTAGACTTCTTGCGCGCGCACAGCTGTAGTGACAATGACGCTGAACCCAGTGTGCCTTCTTTTTACTGGCCTCATGTGATAGTTTTCACCCTGTTTTCTATTAATTAACAAGGCAACCTTCTTGTTACTACTAGTGAATCTGAAATCATTCGGGACACACATAAAATAAATTACTTCAACCCAATTATCGCAGTAACTATTTTAAAAGAAACTAGCTAGATTCCCGTGCGTTGCACGGAACATCAAGATGCATTTGTATGAGTAATTTATCTTGTGAGAGAAAAGGATGAATGAGGGAAGGCCTTATTTGCAAATGTGGAGAGGGGTGTGGGTATATTTTTGCAAATCTGCCATAGTTTCCTTCCTATCCGTTAGATATAAATCCGACGACCTATATTGCAGGATGGCATGCACACCATCATCACCAACTCTATTTTCTACTCCCTCCGTTCCTAAATACCCCTCCATCCGAAAATACTTGTCATCAAAATGGATAAAAATAGATGTATCCAAAACTAAAATACGTCTAGATACATTTCCTTTTATCCATTTTGATGACAAGTATTTTTGGACGGAGGGAGTATTTGTCTTTTTAGAGATTTCAACAAGTGACTACATATGGAGCAAAATGAGTGAATCTACACTCTAAAATATGTCTACATACACATCCGTATGTGGTAGTCCATCTGAAATCTGAAAAAGACAAATATTTAGGAATGGATGGAGTATAAGAGTAGACATGGAGATATATCTCCAACATGGTCTACAACAAAAATGTGGTGGACTGGTTAGCGCTGGATGCTCGCAACGCGATGACATGAGTTCGAATTCTGTCTTTAACTTTAGATTTTTATATTATATATTACTTATTTAATATATACTTCTTTCACTACTGTAATGATAGTGGAACCCACAGAGTACTTAGAATACAAGATTAAGGATGTACTTGTTTCTTTTTAACTTTCTGTACGAAGCTGTAGCCACCCTGCAAGTCACGTGTACACTGTATATGCAATTAACTTTTTATAGAGGGACAATCATACACACAATTAACTCAAATGGATTGGATGTGACTCTATTATTTCCAGCATAAGAGCATCTCCAACGGAAGCTGGCAAATCTCCTCCCACTTCCTTCCGCGGAGGATAACATCAAACGCCAGCGGCATACATTTTCACAACTCTAACCAACCAGATGAAATTCGTGCAAACACGGACTGATTTCATATAAGCATGAAGGATTTCCTATAAAAAAGCCGGATCTTCATATAAACATGATGTATTTCATTACATTTACATGAACTAAGTGGTGCCAATCCGGCTCTCTTGGTATAATTAATACTCCCTCCATCCGGAAATACTTGTCCTAGAAATGGATGTATCTAGACTTATTTTAGTTATAGATACATACAATTTATCCATTCTTAGAACAAATATTTCTTGCCAGCTGGAGAGGGAGTACATAATCTAAATGGCCGCCCGCGGATCCCTTTGTCTTCCTCATGTCCGTTAGACACTTGCGGGGTCGACGAAGGTCGTCGGAAGATACGAAGCAGCAAAGAAACCACCTGAATGCGCAGTCGTCACCTCGGTGGTGGCCTTGATGGTTCCCAAGTGGCGGCGGACTCCCGTTTTCTACTTCTCCTTGATGATGGCGGCGGACACGGAGAAGCTGGCCACCGACTCATCGCTCTCCACACACCCGACTTCTGTCTCTTCCTGCATGGCGCTGCCGCAGGCACGGGAGGCGCACCCACAAACACGGGAGGCGCAGCCACCGGAGACACTGGTGGCGCGATACGACATGGCAGCGACGACGCCCGTACCGGCGTGCTCGCCGCTGTGCCGGCGTGGAGCAACTCGCCACTCCTCATTGAGCTGAACTGGAGCGGCGAGTTGCTGAACCACGCGCCAGCTTGGGGCGGCAACTGGCTCCGTCGGGCCAAGTGAGATTGGTGAAGCACCGAGTGGCCTCGCCCGTATCCAGAGGGCTCGGCAGGCCACCCAGCCAGGTAATATGCCGGAGAACGGTTCCTCAGAAGCCATCGGAAGAGTGGAGAAAATGGTGAAGCAGGAGATGGGGGAGCGGTGGAGGGGTGCGATTCTTACCTGATGTCTGTCTGGCTTCGTTTAAATAGAGGGCGGACGGTAGGAGCTTGGTCGACATCTGGCCTCGTTTAAACTGAGGGCGGACGGGAGGAGCTCGACCGGTGTTGCGTTTAATTCCGGCCCGCTCATGAACAGATGTGTGGCCGGAGTAGGATTCTCGGTTTGCATGCGGGTTTAATGGAGGGGTTTGATGGAGGTGAGGAGGCGTGTTCAGCCGGGCGTGTAGCGGGCGGTGCAGTACTATTCGATTTGACAACAGTAATGAGCCATCAAATCATAAAGGACCTCGCCTCTCGTGAAACCGACCAAGCTAGACTGCCGCGCCTTCTAGCCTTTTAAAAAATGTATACTTTTGTACAGTAGTACAATAGTATCAATGGATTGCGCCATGGAGCAAAACTTGGTACATATAGAGAGCGCTCGTCGCCAAATTATGCATATAGTACTATTAAAAAAGCTAGTACGTTCTTAAATGGGGTGCTAAATTCTATTAAAGAAATACTAGTATGTACGTACTGAAGAGTTAAAGTAACAAGAAGAAACATAACATAGTTCTGCTGGGGGCTCAGCAAAACACACCCCTCAAATTAAACTAAGCACACCTGAAATTAAACTATGCAATAGAACCAGCATGAGTAACAACAATGCCACCTTCCTCGGAGTCCTCGTCCATGTCCTCAACTTCGTCCTTGTCTCCCTTCCTCTTGGCCGATACTTCTTTGCTTGAACCGTACACTTGGCTCTTGCTCTTCATCCAACCCTTATAGATATTGAAACAAAGGTAGCCATCTATTGCAGCATAGTGGATGTGGTCTATATCTAGTACATTCCACTGCCATGCATGACGATGAAACGTGTAATGAGGTTTCTCCAGTTTACCGTACGAAGGATGAACCATGGCTCCTGCCAGGGTCAGCATTGAAGGCTGACCACTGGAGGGCAGCAGCCGATTCTTCTGGAGGTCGAAGGGGTTGCCTACAACGAGGCCTATCTGACCCAGGACTCTTTTGTCGTTCGTAAAGTCTACAGTGACAAATTTGACTAGGTCGCTCTTGAGGAAGTTCTTAAAATCCTGGCATTCAACATCGGCATGGCATATGTGGTAGACCAAGCATAAGTCATGCACGCAAACCTGGATCACAGCGGGCTTCTTCCTCTCTTCCTCCTTTAGATCCTTCTCTCATCCCAGGACTGTGGTGTACTCAACATCTAGCCTAGCGACCCACTCATCATCTGAGTTTTCGAACATGCGTCTGAAGCGAGCAAGGCATCCTTTCACCGTCGCGGAAGAACGGGTGTAGATGACATCGAACTCATCGCAGGTGATGGTTCTAACCTTGTACTCACCGCCGATCATGGAGATTTGGGATGCCATGGATTTGGGAGGAGGGTTAGGATTAGTGGAACTGCCGTAATGTGAAAGGACGGGATGACTAGGAGCGAACCGCTAAATATTAAAGGATGTGCGGGGACGAGTAGGAGTGAACTGCCAGCGTGTGAATGGCAGGGTAGTGGCTTTCCATTCTCCCATGATACAGGCTTTCGACAGCCCTTGGATCTGTGATCAAACTGTTGCATGGCGTGATTCTAGACCTATGGGTGAATATCCTATCCTAGATGGTTATTCTGCAAATTTTCAGCAACTTAGCATGCGATCGTTCGATCTCAGATCCATGGGCTGCCAGTAGTCCGTATCATGGTCGCACCTACCACGACCGTCGCGTCGCTCGCGTGGTCGCGCCCTTGGAGATTTAACACGGTGCGTTAGGCTATCTGATGTTGGCATGTCATAAATAGTCATCACTTAGTCATTCATACTACAACAAGGTTAGATATAAGGTTGGCTATAAGTGTATTTTTATTTTTTTACTTCTCTCAATCTCTTTCTACGTACTCCCTCCCTCCCATAATATAAGAACGTTTTGACACTAGTGTAGTGCCAAAAACGTTCTTATATTATGGGACAGAGGGAGTAGTATTTATTGCATTTGTCAAGGAGTGACCTCTTCCAATGAAATGGTGCTTAGATGAGGTGCTAAGGGCATTAAATGGCTTAGCAATCAAGTCCCCAATGCATAGGTGCTTATTAGTTTTTTTTTCTAAGTTTGCTTCATTTAATTAGCTATAGACTCAAAATTGTCTTTTCACCTAGGTACACGCGCTTAGCACCGTTTCTTCCTTGGGTCACCAAACTAGTCTCTCTCTTCTTAATTAACTTGCAATATCAGACTTTATGCCTATGTGGCAAGCTTAGCACCTGTAGGAGCAAGTAATTAGTACAATAGTGGGCTATAAGCCCGCTTTACATGTCATTTTTGCATATGTGGAGGAAAGAGAGGCAAGGAAAAAGTGGAGAAGTGTGCTCTCATGCAAGAGCCAGCCTCTACATAGTGGAGCATTGGGAGAGGCACCTGTATGGAGGTGGTCAAGAATCAGGAGACTCACGCCGGTTGTAGCGCCGCAGTTAAAATGATAATGACAAGTCAAATCACAGGGCCCCACCTATCCAGCAGTAACTCGCTGTCAAATCACACAGCCCTACGTTTGCAGCAGCCTACTCCCTCATCTTATCGCGTCTCTGTCGAACCGACTAGGCGGAACTGCCCCGTCTACTGCGCAGGAAAAGCCCCGCCCTCGACTTTTAAATAGTACTACAGTATACTCCCTCCGTCTAGGTGGCCTTCCACTATGTAGTCGATTCCCAATGCATTAAAATACTACCGGCTGGTCAGCGATGCCCTGAAGATTTTACTTGGCACCGGTCTCACAATGTTGCATTCGTAGCCTGACAAAAAATGGGACCCAGATGCTCTATTCACATGAGTTTCCTTAGCCTGGTTAGCTCTTTGTAGTGGGACATGAGCCAATTGTTTATTGCTTTCTACATTTGGCACCGGCTAGGCATTGGAGCAGCTACTTGCTCTGGTTCCCTGAATTTTTTTATGGCACCGGCTGGGCAATGGAGGGCATCGGTGCCAAATAAACCAAAAGTGGATTTGGCACCGCTTCTGGCCTACATAGTGGAAGTCATCTTAGACTGTGCACCGTGACCAAGGTGGAGAGGGAAATGGGAGAACTTAATGTTTATTTCCTACTCCCTCTGTCCCATAATGTAAGACGTTTTTTTGACACTAGTGCAGTAATTAATATCATTGCATCTCAAGTCATTAAAAGCATACAAGCCCCACATCTCTTATTGGTTGATTCCTCTATTTATGTCAAAAAATAAGAAACAACGTGAGAGTTAATGCACGGCGCCTATGTGTTTTGGGACTATTTGGTTTTTGTAAGGTGACCTACTCCTGTGTGACGGAGGGAGTATTCGATTTGACAGCGGTCGGCGCAGTTCCCGATACGGCTTTAATGCAGATGAGGGAGGGAGTAGCGGTTCCCGAAATGTTGAATGGCCAATGCATCCTCCTTCAATTAATGCATGAGGGAAGTAATGGGAGGAGGACTGGGAAAAGAGGCTGCACAATGTGAATGCAATGCAGTTTGCCCTCATATAAAGGCGCCCCTCCATTTCAATGTATCTACCACATCGTACGCACCTAAGCATTTGCCTAAGCACCTACACTAAGCGCCAAAGAGCTCACTCGAGAACCATGGCGGCGATGCGTGCGAGCGGCCAGCGGCTGTGCCAGATGGTCCACGACGCCGGCCTATGGCATGGCGCCGAGGATCGTCTCCAAACGGTGTTGGAGACCGGCTGGTGGATGGCCGCCGTTGACGCCAACTACGACCCTTAGTTGGACCAGATGATCATTGCCACCAGCAACAAGTTCATTGTCCTCAAGAAGCTCGCGGATGACATCACTGTACTCCTCCAGCCCGCGTGCCCGGGCTCCTCATTGCCTGCCACCCTAATCAGCCTCCATGGCCGGAACCTCTTTCAAGCACTGGTGGCCCTGCGAGTGCCCGCCGACGCCACGAAGAATGTCCACCTGGAGGTTACGCTCGCCGCGAGGCGCCTTACCCTGCAAGAATTTGTCAACCTACACATCCACATGTATGAGCAAATCATGTACATAGGTATCTAGAAGGCCAGTGAGGACGCTAGGACGTTGGCCTTCCTCAACCGGCTGGAAGCCTTGGATGCCTTTGCTAAGAAGCACCTCGACCTTTCCACAAAAGCCGCCGCTCCTTAGCCGCCAGTCGGTGGCCCGACACACTAGGTTGAGGAGGAGGAGGTCGTACGTTGATGGATGCATCTTTCTTCTTGCGTTCTGTAACCACCACTGCGATCGCATCATCATGGCCTTAATTCTTATTGTCCTGTTGCATTCTCGTTCCAGTCAATACCGACATGTGCGATCCCTTTGCTTAATTATATGCATCACTGTAACTAGTACTCCATCCGTCAATTTATAAGTTGTGCTTACCTTTTCCATCAACTTCGTGCAACGTGTGGGCATCTTGCTAGAAACACTAGAACATGTCAGACCGCGTGTGACCAAACCGACGATGCGCCAACCTAGCTACTATGTACCCTGCTTATCTGGCGGAAATAGCCCCTCCCTAGCGTTTCCAATCGTTATTTCTATCTATCGATCATGCCAAGGAGCAGAACCAAATGTTACAATTTATACATGTTTCTCTACTCCTACTCCTATAAAAGACTTAGTTGGTGATGGTGGTGTGTCTGCCATCCGCCGTTTCTAACCATTAGATCTGCATCTAACGATTGTGAGGTAAGTTGTGGCTTTTTTTGCAACAATAGCCCACTTCTCTGCTCCAATTTGCAGAAAACCCCTTATCATCTTGAAAGCAACCACATCCCTCCCTCACCTCATCAAAACAGCGTGAGAAATATATTTTGAGTGAAAAGTACTCCCTCCATTCCTAAATATTTGTCTTTCTAGAGATTTCAATAAGTGACTACATACGGAGCAGAATGAGTGAATCTACATTTCAAAATATGTCTATATAATCCGTATGTGATAGTCCATTTGAAATCTCTAAAAAGACAAATATTTAGGAATGGAGGGAGTAATATATTAGGAGTATACCAAAACAAGAGTGATTTCTTTCAAGTGTGTGAACATGTACCACTATTCTACTACTTTGGATCCGTCGCAACACATGGCCACATTGCTAGTAAAAGGAAAAGGCCTGCCGCGTTCGCATCGCACCCTCACACGCCGGGAATCAGGAGTACTCCATGGCCCGTCCGGCATGACACATAGCTTAGGGAAGGCGTGTCGCCTAGCATTTTCACTTTCATGTGGGACCGCTGTTGAGCAAACCGACTATTGGCAAACCGCACCCCGCCCGCCGCCGGGTTGGAAAATAGAAACAAGGGGAAGATCTAGCTGTAGCACGAAAGTCAAGAAATTTGGTGTTAGATGGGGCTCGTTGATATAGCAGGAGCATTCCGTACTAGTACTACTCCTACTAGTACCAAGTTTGTACTATACAACTAGTACTACCACTATACAACTAGTAGGTACGTGCACGACACAGCATCGTAGGAACAAAAAACGGGAAGATCTTGTGTTTGGGTGATTTATCTTTTTTCCAGTCAACGTAGTATGAATAATATGATGTGGGGGGCACCCATGAAGCTTATGTGGCTGATACGTCTCCGTCGTATCTACTTTTCAAAACACTTTTGCTCTTGTTTTGGACTCTAACTTGTATGATTTGAATGGAACTAACCCAGACTGACGCTGTTTTCAGCAGAATTGCCATGATGTTGTTTTATGTGCAAAAAATAAAAGTTCTTGGAATGACCTGAAACTCCAAGGAACATCTTAGAATAAATAATAAAAAATCCTCGCCAAAGATGAAGACCAGGGGGCCCACACCCTGTCCACGAGGGTGCCCCCCCTATGCGCGCCCCCTACCTCGTGGGCCCCCTAGAGACCCTCCGATGCCAACTCCAACTCCATATATTGGCTTTCGGGGAGAAAAAAAATAGGAGAGAAGAAATCATCACGTTTTACGATACGGAGCCGCCGCCAAGCCCTAATCTCTGCCGGGAGGGCTGATCTAGAGTCCGTTCGGGGCTCTAGAGAGGGGGGACTCGTCGCCGTCGTCATCATCAACCATCCTCCATCACCAATTTCATGATGCTCACCGCGATGCGTGAGTAATTTCATCGTAGGTTGGCTGGACGGTGATGGGTTGGATGAAATTTATCATGTAATCGAGTTAGTTTTGTTAGTGTTTGATCCCTAGTATCCACTATGTTCTGAGATTGATGTTGCTATGACTTTGCTATGCTTAATGCTTGTCACTAGGGCCCGAGTGCCATGATTTCACATCTGAACCTATTATGTTTTCATGAATATATGTGTGTTCGTGATCCTATCTTGCAAGTCTATAGTCACCTACTATGTGTTATGATCCGGTAACCCTGAAGTGATAATAATCACGACCACTCCCGGTGATGACCATAGTTTGAGGAGTTCATGTATTCACTATGTGCTAATGCTTTGTTCCGGTTCTCTATTAAAAGGAGGCCTCAATATCCCTTAGTTTCCAATTGGACCCCGCTGCCACGGGAGGGTAGGACAAAAGATGTCATGCAAGTTCTTTTCCATAAGCACATATGACTATATACGGAATACATGCCTACATTACATTGATGAATTGGAGCTAGTTCTGTGTCACCCTATGTTATGACCGTTACATGACGAACCGCATCCGGCATAATTATCCATCACTAATCCGGTGCCTACGAGCTTTCCATATACAGGTTCTCGCTTATTTACTTTTCTGTTGCAACTGTTACAATCACTACAAAAATACCAAAAACATTACTTTTGTTGTCTTTACTTTTGTTACCGTTACCACCACTATAATATTACTTTGCTACTAAACACTTTGCTGCAGATACCAAGTTTCCAGGTGTGGTTGAATTGACAACTCAGCTTCTAATACTTGAGAATATTCTTTGGCTCCCCTTTTGTTGAATCAGTAAATTTGGGTTGAATACTCTACCCTTGAAAACTGTTGCGATCCCCTATACTTGTGGGTTATCAAGACCTTTTTCTGGTGCCGTTGCCCGGGAGCATAGCTCTATTCTTTGAGTCATTTGGGATTTATATCTGCTGGACACTATGAAGAACTTGAAAGACAATCGAACTACTATTTTGTCCTTAACTACGAGGGGAGGTAAGGAACTGCCATCTAGCTCTGCACTAGATTCTCCTTCCGTTATAAGTAAGCTTGCGACACCTAAACTTGCTACTACTATGAATTCTGATATGTCGCATGTTATTGATGATGCCACTTCTGCTATGTATGATACTTATGATGAAACCATTTCTATGCTTGATAATACTATGCCCCTTGGTAAATTTCTTGATGAACAATTTCTAGATCTAGAGAAAGAGAAATTATTGAATCTGAATACAATGATGAGACTGATGATGAAAATATGTTGGCTATTCCTGAGGGTTATCTTTTTGATGCGGAATCTTCTACATCTATTTTTGCTTGCCACGATAGATACGAACTTAAGAGGCTGCTAGTTAAATGGAGTAAAGAATCTCTTAGAGATAGAATGAGACCCGACCCTGCTTTTGCTACTTCACCTATCTATGTTCCTGATAAGGATTATTATGAATTTTCTGTTGATCCAGCTATAATTACTTTGGTTGAATTTGATCCTTTCTATGGCTATGAATTTGAAACTGTGGTGGCACATCTTACTAAGTTAAATGATATAGCCGCCCTGTTTACTAAAGATGAGAGATCGCGCTACCTTTATTTACTCAAAATATTTCCGTTCTCATTAAAGGGTGATGCTAGGATATGGTTTAATTCTCTTTTTCTTGGTTGTGTGCGTAGTCTCCAGGATATGATTTATTACTTCTCTGCTAAATATTTCCCTGCTCATAAGAAACAAGCTACTTTGAGGGAAATATACAACTTCCTACAAATTGAAGAAGAGAGTCGCCCACAAGCTTGGGGGAGGCTTCTCAAGTTACTTAATGCTTTGCCTGATCATCCTCTTAAGAAACCTAAAATACTTGATATCTTTTATAATGGACTAACTGATGCTTCCAGAGATTACTTGGATAGTTGTGCTGGTTCTCTTTTCAGGGAAAGAACACCGGATGAAGCTGAAATTCTATTGAATAATATGTTGACAAATGAAAATAATTGGGCACCTCCCGAGCCACCTCCTGAGCCAGCTCCCGAGCCAATTACTGAGCCTATTCCTAAACCAAGTCCGAAAAAGAGAGGTGTTCTATTTCTCAGTCCCGAAGATATGCAAGAGGCAAAGAGATCTATGAAAGAAAAAGGTATTAAAGCTGAAGATGTTAAGAATTTACCTCCTATTGAAGAAATACACGGTCTTAATTTACCGCCTGTTGAAGAAGTATATGATCTCAATTCCTTATTCACTGAAGAACCTCCTGATCCTGATATCCCGACACAGGTAGTAAAGGTAAATTCTCTCTATAGATATGATAAAGCTGAAGTCCCTCCTACTAAAATTGTCAGTCAGTACTTGGATGAGTTTGATGACTTTACGTTTAAGCAAGATGACTTTAATGCTTATTTTGGTAGACAATTAAAACAAAATACCTTTATAATTAAACGCTTGGGTGATTTTATGGCTAATATTCGAGGTGAACTTAAACTTGTTAGCAAACATGCTTCTATGGTTACCACTCAAGTATAACAAGTACTCAAAGCTCAGAAAGAAGTGCTTGATGAAATGAATAGTAAGAAAAATGATTCTGCTGTTAGAGTGGCTACTAGAACTGGTAGAATGACTCAGGAACTTTTGTATCCTGAAGGCCACCCTAAGAGAATCGAGCAAGATTCTCAGAGAAATAATATTGATGTACCTAGTTCTTCTAAAAGGAAGAAAAAGTAAAATGATAGGACTTTGCAAACTTCTAGTGAACCTATCGTTGAACCACCTGAGAATCCAAATGATATCTCTATGTTTGATACTGAAACACAATCTGGTAATGAACATGAACCTAGTGAAAATGTTAATGATGATGTTCATGATGATGCTCAACCTAGCAAAGACAATGATGTAGAGATTTAACCTGCTGTTGATGTTGATAACCCACAATCAAAGAATCAACATTATGATAAAAGAGACTTTGTTGCTAGGAAACATGGTAAAGAAAGGGAACCATGGGTTCAGAAACCCATGCCTTTTCGTCCGAAACCATCCAAGAAAAAGGATGATGAGGATTTTGAGCGCTTTGCTGAAATGATTAGACCCATCTTTTTGCGTATGCGATTAACTGATGTGCTCAAAACAAATCCTTATGCTAAGTATATGAAGGATATCATTACTAATAAAAGAAAGATACCAGAAGCTGAAATTTCCACCATGCTTGCTAATTATACTTTTAAGGGTGGAATACCAAAGAAACTTGGAGATCCAGGAGTACCTACTATACCATGCTCCATTAAGAGAAATTATGTTAAAACTGCTTTATGTGATCTTGGAGCCGGTGTTAGTGTTATGACTCTCTCTTTATATCGTAGACTTGACTTGAATAAGTTGACACCTACTAAAATATCTTTGCAAATGGCTGATAAATCAACTGCTATACCTATCGGTATTTGTGAGGATGTGCCTGTTGTAGTTGCGAACGTTACTATTTTAACGGACTTTGTTATTCTTGATATTCCCGAGGACGATAGTATGTCTATTATTCTTGGAAGACCTTTCCTTAATACTGTAGGGGCTGTTATTGATTGCAACAAAGGCAATGTCACTTTTCATGTTAATTGCAATGAGCACACGGTACACTTTCCGAGGAAACAACCTCAAGTTTATAGTATCAACTCTATTGGAAAAATTCCATTGATTATATTTGGAGATTTTTAATTTCCTCTCCCTACTGTCAAAAAAGTATGATATTCTTATTGTTGGGGATTTTCATATCCCTGTTGAGGTAACTTAGTGCTATTCGAAATTTCTCCGGTTCCGTGTTATTCGGAATGAGTTTGTTAACAAGACTTGATCAACCTTGTTAGTGGGTTCATTTTGATGATCACGAGATGGATGAAACTAGAAGCACAACCTTCTGTACCCTCTTTATATTTTCTGTTATTTAGTAGAAATAAAGTAAAATAGTATTTTTCTGTCTGTCTCCTGACTTATCCATACAATACAAAAATATCCTGAAAATAAAAGTCCTCAGAATGCCATGCCAATTTAATATGATTTTTTCGGGAATATTTGAGGATTTACTGTGCAAAAATTACCGCGGGGGGAGCTGCCACCTGGCCACGAGGGTGGAGGGCGCGCCCTACCCCCACGGGCATGCCCCCTACCTCGTGGGCCCACGGTGGCCCTCCTCCACTTATCCCTGCACCCATCTTCTTCCTCTGCCTCACACAAACACGAAAAACCAACTCAAGCACGAGTTCCAGCCCCTGTTGCTGTGATTTTCGATCTCCTTGCTCAAAGCACCTCTCGCAAAACTACTTGGGGAGATTGTTCCTTGGTATGTAACTCCTCCATTGGTCCAATTAGTTTTTGTTCTAGTACTTTATTCGTTGCAAATTTGTGCTGCATAGGTGACCATGTTCTTGAGCTTGCATGTCAAATTTATATGGCTCCAAGTAGTTCTAATGCTTGATATGGGCTCTAGGCACTTGTGGGAGTTGTTGCTATCAATTTTATTGAAGTTGGTTCACTTTTATTTGAAGTTACTAAAAATTTCAGAATTTTTTTAGAGGAAACAATATGTTTAGGAAGATGTTCCAAGGTGGTTCTTCAAGGAAGCAAGGTCCCAGGCTTGCAATGTGTGATGCTGACGAGGAACCACCAAGAGACGCTCCTGTGAGGCCCTGTGAATGGACTTCGGAAAATCCGATGAATCAAGCAGGAATCAAAGAAGAATTTAGTGCATATTTGCGTAATGCCGGTCTTGAGGACTTTGAAGCTGACAAATGCCCCCAGTATCATGATCTCACAAGTTCATTTGTGAGGAGGTTTGAGTTTTCATCTTCGCGTAATTCTCCTTCAGTCATGTTTGACCTTTATGACAAATCTTATACCATGGACTTAGAGGATTTCACTTTTGCTTGCAAACTTCCATCTTGGGGTAGTGTCAGGGATCCCCCTAAATTTGAATATAGAGACTTTCTTGCTAGAATAACAGTGGGGGAATCTAGATATATAACACAAGCCACTATAGGGAGCGTTCACTTTCCTGCTATACATTATTTTGCTCTCTTCATAGGTAGATGCATAAATGCTAAGGATGAAGCAAGTCACATGTGTGCCCCTGATCTCAGCATTCTCAGAAGTGCTGTGTTAGGAGACCAATCTTATCATATGGGAGCCATTGTAGCTCGTAGGTTGCATCATAATAGACATAACAGAGATTTTTTTGGAGGAATTTATGCAACCCGCTTAGCTGATTTTCTTGAGATAGACATTCGTGAGGGTGATATGGAGTTACCCCCCTACTTATTTAGATTTTGATTCTATGGTTTCCCACCAGTTTATTGAGAGGACTGAACCACCTCTCCAGTATCGACTAATCTTTAACAAACGACATGTAGTCCATATTGCTCTTCCTGCTCCTGCCTTCTTTGATTCTTAGACAAAAGGAAGATATATTATTACCAGAGAGGAGGAAGATGAGTACGAGAGGAGAGCGGAGGCTACTCGACGCCACACTACAGCTCAGGCGGCGATAGCCGCTGCATCGCAGTATGACCCCAGCTTCACCTACGGGTATCCGCCAGGCTTTCCCTGGCAATAGACCAACTTAGGCCAAAATCCTAAGCTTGGGGGAGTACGTATTTCTCACCGACTTTACATTTATGTTCACACACACTCATTGCTAGATGTCGGTGCTCATACTCTTTCATTGTAATATCCATGCTAGTTTATTTTATTTTTCCTGCTTTCTTCTTGTGTGTTTAATAAACCTTAAGAAAAAACAAAAAAAAATAGTAGTAGTTTATTTCTTTGCTGTAGTAATTGAAAAGAAAACCCAAAAATATTTCCCGTCCTTCTTTTGCTTGTTGGGAGCTTTCCCGTGTAAATAGTTTTTATTTCTTTTTTTTGGGGTCAGTAGGAGAAAACCATGATTAAATTGTTGAAGTGGCTCTTATATGCATCATTGTTTACTTAACTTAGAGCCCATATTACTTGTATTCTCTCTTGAGTTGAATGCTTGCAGATTCCAGCTTAGTCCAATGCACGTGCACTTTTATTCTTATACACATTGTTCGGTCGTGCAAGTGAAAGGCAATAATGATGATATATGATGGACTTATTGGGATGAGAAAAGCTGGTATGAACTCGACCTCTCTTGTTTTTATGATGATTCATCGTTCCTGAGTCAGCTATTATGAAGTAAACATATTTGCAATGAAGTTTAGAGATTACAGTTGCTTGTGTCATGCTTGATTAGCTATGAGTTATAATGGTTTACCTTGTGTGCCAACATGCTATTAGAATGATTATGATGTGGTATGATGGGATGGTATCCTCCTTTAAATGAATTGAGTGACTAGACTTGGCACATGTTCACGCATGTAGTTGAATCAAATCAACATAGCCTTCATGATATTTATGTTCATGGTAGATTATATCCTACTCATGCTTGTATTCGGTGTAAATTAATTTTAATGCATGTTTACGACTGTTGTCGCTCTCTCAGTTGGTCGCTTCCCAGTCTTTTGCTAGCCTTCACCTGTACTAAGCGGGAATACTGCTTGTTCATCCAAACTCCTTAAACCCCAAAGTTATTCCATATGAGTCCACTATACCTTCCTATATGCGGTATCTACCTGCCGTTCCAAGTACATTTGTATGTGCCAAACTCTAAACCTTCAAATAAACATTCTGTTTTGCATGCTCAAATAGCTCATATGTCAACTAGAGCTGCCCTTATCTTCCATGATAGGCGGGTTATTCTCAAGAGGAGTGGACTCCGCTCCTCATTCGCGAGAAAATGATGGCTGGTCACCGGGATGCCCAGTCCCATGCTTTATGCAAACTAAATCAAAATAATTGCAAACAAAACTCCCCCTGGGACCCGTTGAATGTTGGAGGCACTCGTTGTTTCGAGCAAGCCATGGATTGATGCTTGTGGAGGAGGGGGAGTATAAACTTTACCATTCTGTTTGGGAACCGCCTATAATTTGTTTAGCATGGAAGATATCGTCATCTCTTAGTTGTTATGTTGACAATGAAAGTATGCCGCTCAAAATATAATTTATCTCTATTTCAAAACCGAGCTCTGGCACCTCTACAAATCCCAGCTTCCCTCTGCGATGGGCCTATCTATTTACTTTCATGTTGAGTCATCACCCTTCTTATTAAAAAGCACCCGCTGGAGAGCACACTGTCGTTTGCATTCATTATAATTGGTTTATATTGGGTATGGCTTGACTGGATCTTTTTTACCATGAATTACAATGTTTAGTCAGTCCTTGATCTTTAAAGGTGCTCTGCATTTATGTTTTGTGGTCTCAGAAAGGGCTAGCGAGATACGATTTTGTTATATCATGTTATGATTATTTTGAGAAAGTGTTGTCATCCGAGTTTTGTTATTATGGCTCGCTAGCTGATTATGCTATTGATATGAGTAATTGTGAGACCTGTGTGTTATTGTTAGTATGGTTAGTTCATAATATTTGCTGAAACTTGAATGCTGGCTTTTCATGTTTACAACAACAAGAGCAAACAGAGTTTGTAAAAGTTTTTCTTTTTCTCTTTCAGTTTGTCAACTGAATTGCTTGAGGACAAGCAAGGGTTTAAGCTTAGGGGAGTTGATACGTCTCTGTCGTATCTACTTTTCCAAACACTTTTGCCCTTGTTTTGGACTCTAACTTGTATGCTTTGGATGGAACTAACCCGGACTGACGCTATTTTCAGCAGAATTGCCATGATGTTGTTTTATGTGCAAAAAATAGAAGTTCGGAATGACCTGAAACTCCACGGAACATCTTAGAATAAATAATAAAAAATCCTCGCCAAAGATGAAGACTAGGGGGCCCACACCCTGTCCACGAGCGTGGGGGGCGCCCCCTGGGCGCGCCCCCTACCTCGTGGGCCCCCAGGAGACCCTCCGACGCCAACTCCAACTCCATATATTGGCTTTCGGGGAGAAACAAATAGGAGAGAAGAAATCATCGCGTTTTACGATACGGAGCCGCCGCCAAGCCCTAATCTCTCTCGGGAGGGCTGATCTGGAGTCTGTTCGGGGATTCGGAGAGGGGGATTCGTCGCCGTCGTCATCATCAACCATCCTCCATCACCAATTTCATGATGCTCACCGCCGTGCGTGAGTAATTTCACCGTAGGCTTGCTGGACGGTGATGGGTTGGATGAGATTTATCATTTAATCGAGTTAGTTTTGTTAGGGTTTGATCCCTAGTACTATGTTATGAGATTGATGTTGCTATGACTTTGCTATGCTTGATGCTTGTCACTAGGGCCCGAGTGCCATGATTTCAGATCTGAACCTATTATGTTTTCATGAATATATGTGTGTTCTTGGTCCTATCTTATAAGTCTATAGTCACCTACTATGTGTTATGATCCCGCAACCCTGACAATAATCGGGACCACTCCCGGTGATGACCATAGTTTGAGGAGTTCATGTATTCACTATGTGCTAATGCTTTGTTCCGGTTCTCTATTAAAAGGAGGCCTTAATATCCCTTAGTTTCCAATAGGACCCCGCTACCACGAGAGGGTAGGACAAAAGATGTCATGCAAGTTATTTTCCATAAGCATGTATGAATATATACGGAATACATGCCTACATTACATTGATGAATTGGAGCTAGTTCCGTGTCACCCTATGTTATGACCATTACATGACGAACCGCATCCGGCATAATTATCCATCACTAATCTGGTGCCTACGAGCTTTCCATATACTGGTTCTCGCTTATTTACTTTTCCGTTGCTACTGTTACAATCACTACAAAAATACCAAAAACATTACTTTTGCTGTCTTTACTTTTGTTACCGTTACCACCACTATCATATTAGTTTGCTACTAAACACTTTGCTGCAGATACTAAGTTTCCAGGTGTGGTTGAATTGACAACTCAGCTGCTAATACTTGAGAATATTCTTTGGCTCCCCTTGTGCTGAATCAATAAATTTGGGTTGAATACTCTACCCTCGAAAACTGTTGCGATCCCCTATACTTGTGGGTTATCAGTGGTTTGGTTGCATGGCTACAAAAGGTTAGAGAAAAATAAATAGATAATGTGTTTAGAGTGCACTCCACTAAATAGATATACTTTGGATCCATTTGCAACGGGCCGGCAAATATATATCTATACCCCCCTATATAGTGTGTGAAAAACTTTGAATGTTGGTCATTGGATGAAGCCAATCCGACGGTACAAAGATGGCAAATCCGAGCACTACTGGTCATTGGATATCATCTACATTCTGCTACCTCTTGAGCACTGCGTTGGTTTTCCTTTGAAGAGGAAAGGGTGATGCAGCAAAGTAGCATAAGTATTTCCCTCAGTTTTGGAGAACCAAGGTATCAATCCAGTAGGAGGCTCCTCAAAAGTCCCACGCACCTACACAAACTAACAAGAACCTCGCAACCAACGCGATAAAGGGGTTGTCAATCCCTTCACGGTAACTTGCGAAAGTGAGATCTGATAGAGATAATACGATAAGATAAATATTTTTGGTATTTTTATGATATAGATTGGAAAGTAAAAGATGCAAATAAAAGTAGAGGGAAAACTTATATGATAAAAGATAGACCCGGGGGCCATAGGTTTCACTAGTGGCTTCTCTCAAGATAGCATAAGTATTACGGTGGGTGAACAAATTACTGTCGAGCAATTGATAGAAAAGTGCATAGTTATGAGATTATCTAGACATGATCGTGTATATAGGCATCACGTCCGTGACAAGTAGATCAAAACGATTCTGCATCTACTACTATTACTGCACACATCAACCGACTCCTGCCTGCATCTAGAGTATTAAGTTCATGAAGAACAGAGTAATGCATTAAGAAAGATGACATGATGTAGAGGGATAAACTCATGCAATATGACATAAACCCCATCTTTTTATCCTTGATGGTAACAATACAATATGTGCCTTGCTGCCCCTGCTGTCACTGGGAAAGGACACCGCAAGATTGAACCCAAAGCTAAGCACTTATCCCATTGCAAGAAAGATCAATCTAGTAGGCCAAACCAAACTGATAATTCGAAGAGACTTGCAAAGATAACCAATCACACATAAAATAATTCAGAGGAGATTGAAATATTTCTCATAGATAAACTTGATCTTAAACCCACAATTCATTGGATCTCGACAAACACACCGCAAAAAGAGTTACATCGAATAGATCCCCAAGAAGATCGAGGAGAACTTTGTATTGAGATTCAAAGAGAGAGAAGAAGCCATCTAGCTAATAACTATGGACCCGAAGGTCTGTGGTAAACTACTCACAACTCATCGGAGAGGCCTTGGAGATGATGTAGAGGCCCTTCGTGGTCGACTCCCCCTCCGGCGGAGCGCCGGCGAAGGCTCCAAGATGGGATCTCGCAGATATAGAAGGTTGCGGTGGTGGAAATAGTTTTTCATGGTGCTCCTGGATGTTTACGGGGTACGTGGATATATATAGGTGAAGGAGGTAGGTCAGGGGAGCCACGAGGGGCCCACGAGGGTGGGGGCGCACCGGGCACCCTCGTGGCCGCGTCGTTTACTTCTTGACGTCCACTGAAATAGGAAACAGAACAACAATTCAGGCTGGGCCTCCAGTTAGTAGGTTAGTCCCAAAAATGATATAAAAGTGTAAAGTAAAGCCCATAAACATCCAAAACGGGTAATATAATAGCATGGAACAATAAAAAATTATAGATATGTTGGAGACGTATCAAGCATCCCCAGGCTTAATTCCTGCTCGTCCTGGAGTAGGTAAATGATAAAAACAGAATTTTTGATGTGGAATGCTACCTAGCATAATTATCAATGTAATTTTCTTTATTTGGCATGATTGTTCAGATCCAAGTGATTCAAGATAAAAGCTTATAAAACATAAAAATAATAATACTTCAAGCATACTTACAAATAATCATGTCTTATGAAAATAGCATAACCAAAGAAAGCTCATCCCTACATAATCATATAGTTAGGCCATGCTTCATTTTCATCACACAAAATACTCCCATCATGCACAACCCCGGTTTCAACCAAGCAATTGGTTCATACTTTTTAACACGCTTCAGCTTTTTCAACTCTTACACAATACATGAGCGCAAGCCATGGACATAGCATTATATGTGGCATAGGGTGGTGGTTGTGAAGACAAAACGGGAGAAGATAATCTCATATCAAGTAGGCATATCAACGGGCTATGGAGATGCCCATTAATAGATATCAATGTGAGTGAGTAGGGATTGCCATGCAACGGATGCACTAGAGCTATAAATATATGAAAGCTCAACAAAAGAAACTAAGTGGGTGTGCATCCAACTTGCTTGCTCACGAAGACCTAGGGCATTTTGAGGAAGCCCATCATTGGAATATACAAGCCATGTACTATAATGAAAAATTCCCACTAGTATATGAAAGTGACAACATAGGAGACTCTCTATCATGAAGATCATGGTGCTACTTTGAAGCACAAGTGTTGTAGAGAGATAGTAGCATTGTCCCTTCTCTATTTTGTCTCATTTATATTTTTTCTTTCTTCTTCTTTTTTCTTTCTTTTTTTCCTTTTTATTCTTTATTTGGTGGGCTTCTTTGCCCTCTTTTTTATATGGGATTCTTTGGCCTCTTTTATTTTTATAAAGTCTGAAGTCTCATCCCGACTTGTGGGGGAATCATAGTCTTCATCATCCTTTCCTCACTTGGGACAATGCTCTAATAATCAAGATCATCATACTTTTATTGATTTACAACTCAAGAATTACAACTCAATACTTAGAACAAAATATGACTCTATGTGAATGCCTCCGGCGGTGTACCGGGATATGCAATGAACCAAGAGTGACATGTATGAAAAATTATGAAGGTGGCCTTGCCACAAATACGATGTCAACTACATGATCATGCAAAGAGCAATATGACAATGATGGGGCATGTCATAATAAACGGAACGGTGGAAAATTTCATGGCAATATATCTCGGAATGGCTATGGAAATGCCATAATAGGTAGGTATGGTGGCTGTTTTGAGGAAGGTAAATAATGGGTACATGATACCGGTGAAAGTTGCGCAGTATAATAAAGGCTAGCAATGGTGGAAGGGTGAGAGTGCGTATAATCCATGGACTCACATTAGTCATAAAGAACTCATATACTTATTGCAGAAGTCTACTTGCCCTCGAAGCAAAGTACTACTACGCACTCTCCTAGGGGAAGGGTTGGTAGGAGTTAACCATCGCGCGATCCCAACCTCCACACATAAGGAAGACAATTAAAAGAGAACCCCATGCAACAAATTTGTCACACAACTTTTACCATACGTGCATGCTACGGGACTTGCCAACTCCAACACAAGTATTTCTCAATTTCATAATTACCCAACTCGCATGACTCAATGTCACCACCTTTATATCTCAAAACAATTATCAAGCATCAAATTGATCATAGTGTTTAATGCACTCTCTATGATAGTTTTTATTATACCCAACTTGGATGCTGATCATTCTAGGACCAAATTTATGACCATAGCAAATACCATGCTGTTCTAAAAGACTCTCAAAATGATATAGGTCAAGCATGAGAGATCAACAATTTCTACAAAATCAAGCCACCGCCGTGCTCTAAAAAGTATAAGTGAAGCACATAGAGCAAAACTATCTAGCTCAAAAGATATAAGTGAAGCACATAGAGTATTGTAATAAATTCCAAATCATGTGTGTCTCTCCAAAAGGTGTTAACAGCAAGGATGATTCTGGTAAACTAAAAATAAAAGAATAATATCATACAAGACGCTCCAAGCAAACCACATATCATGTGGCGAATAAAAATATAGCTCCAGGTAAAGTTACCGATAAACGAAGACGAAAGAGGGGATGCCTTCTGGGGCATCCCCAAGCTTAGGCTTCTGGTTGTACTTGAATATCTTGGGGTGCCATGGGCATCCCCAAGCTTAGGCTCTTGCCAATCCTTATTCCATAGTCCATCAAATCTTTACCCAAAACTTGAAAACTTCACAACACAAAACTCAACAGGAAATATCATAAGCTCCGTTAGTGCAAGAAACAAAAACCATCACATAAGGTACTATAATGAACTCATTCTTTATTTATATTTGTGTTAAACCAACTGTATTCCAACTTCTTTATGATTCATACCCCCCAATACTAGCCATAGATGCATCAAAATAAGCAAACAACACATGAAAAACAGAATCTCTCAAAAACAGAACAGTCTGTAGAAATCTGTAACTTTCGAATACTTTTGGAACTCTAAAACTCCTACAAAAATAGTAAGTCCTGGGGAGTTTGCCTGTTGATCTACTGCAAAAAGAATCAACGCAAAATCACGTCTCTGTGATTTATTAGAATTATTCTCGTGCGCGCAAAAGTTTCTGTTTTTCAGCAGAATCAAGTTAACTATCACGGTAGGTTATCCTATAGGTTCTACTTGGCACAAACACTAATTAAAACATAAAAACACATCTAAACAGAAGCTAGATGAAAAATTTATTACTAAACAGAAGCAAAAATCAAGGAACAAAAATAAAATTGGGTTGCCTCCCAACAAGCGCTATCGTTTAACGCCCCTAGCTAGGCATAAAAGCGAGGATAGATCTATGTATTGCCATCTTTGGCATTCAAGTTTTTAATGGAGTTATGCTCGTATCCCGGAGGCTCCTTACGTTTCCCTTCATGCTCGGGGATCTTTTGATCTAAAGCATCCAACCGCTTATTGCAAAGTGTAATCAAATTATTCATGTGGTTGATATTCCCACCAATATTTTTAAGAGGTTCAACAAAATTTTGCAATTCACATAATTTCTCTAGAATTTGGATTCATTCTGGAGTAAGGGGTGATTCTTTTTTTAGGGGGAGTACTCCTACTATACCTTCTATAATTTCATAAGCGAAGCTAGGATCAATTTCAATAAAACTCCCTTTGGCGGCAAAATCAAGGAGTTGTCTATGGGATATGGTTAGCCCAACGTAAAAATTGCAAAGTAAAATTTTGAAATATCCTTATATATTGCAAATACGATAAGATTCTAGCATCCTAAACCAAGCATCTTTTAAATTTTCTCCTTGTATTTGCTTGAAGTGAAGGACTTCAAAGTCGGGAGACGAAGGGATGAAGACCGAGCTGGCCATGACAACGAGCAAAGAAGAGGCAAGCGAAAGAGAGAGGTGAACGGAAAAGAGTGGGCGAATAAAACGGCAAGGGTGAAGTGGGGGAGAGGAAAACGAGAGGCAAAAGGCAAATAATGTAATGCGAGGGAGATGAGTTTGTGATGGGTACTTGGTATGTCTTGACTTGAGCAAAGACCTCCCCGGCAACGGCGCCGGAAATCCTTCTTGCTACCTCTTGAGCACTACGTTGGTTTTCCCTTGAAGATGAAAGGGTGATGCAGCAAAGTAGCGTAAGTATTTCCCTCAGTTTTTGATAACCAAGGTATCAATCCAGTAGGAGGCTCCTCAAAAGTCCCACGCACCAACACTAACAAACAAAAGCTCAAACCAACGCGATAAAGGGGTTGTCAATCCCTTCATGGTAACTTGCGAAAGTGAGATCTGATAGAGATAATAAGATAAGATAAATATTTTTGGTATTTTTATGATATAGATTGGAAAGTAAAATATGCAAATAAAAGTAGATGGAAAACTTATATGACAAAAGATAGACCCGGGGGCCATATGTTTCACTAGTGGCTTCTCTCAAGATAGCATAAGTATTACGGTGGATGAACAAATTACTGTCGAGCAATTGATAGAAAAGATGCAAATTGCAAGAAAGATCAATCTAGTAGGCCAAACCAAACTGATAATTCGAAGATACTTGCAAAGATAACCAATCACACATAAAAGAATTTAGAGGGGTTCAAATATTTGTCATAGATAAACTTGATCATAAACCCACAATTCATCGGATCTCGACAAACACATCACAAAAAGAGTTACATCGAATAGATGTCCAAGAAGATCAAGGAGAACATTGTATTGAGATTCAAAGAGAGAGAAGAATCCATCTAGCTAATAACTATGCACCCGAAGCTCTATGGTAAACTACTCACAACTCATCGAAGAGTCCTTCGAGATGATGTGGAGGCCCTCCGTGGTCGATTCCCCCTCCGGCGGAGCGCCGACAAAGGCTCCAAGTTGGGATCTCGTGGATACAGAAGGTTGCGGCGGTGGAAATAGTTTTTCTTGGTGCTCCTGGATGTTTTCGGGGTACATGGATATATATAGGGAAGGAGGTAGGTCAGGGGAGCCACGAGGGGCCCACGAGGGTGTGGGGCGCGCCGGGCACCCTCGTGGCCGCCTTGTTTACTTCTTGACATCCACTCCAAGTCTGCTGGATTGCATTTGTTCCAAAAAGATCGCTCCCGAAGGTTTCATTCCGTTTGGACTCCGTTTGATATTCCTTTTCTTCGAAACACTGAAATAGGCAAAAAAAAACAGCAACTCGGGTTGGGCCTCCGGTTAGTAGGTTAGTCCCAAAATTGATATAAAAGTGTAAAGTAAAGCCCATAAACATCCAAAACGGGTAATATAATAGCATGGAACAATCAAAAGTTATAGATACATTGGAGACGTATCACTTTCCACGAGATTCTGCCACATGTAGAATCTAGAAGACTCCATGGTTGAACTTAAGTCATGACTAACATTGCCACAACAAAGCTTAGGCAAAGTTAGTTCTTCAAATTGAGAGCCAAAAGTTGGCAAGCCTAAGGGAATCTTGCCACATTTTTTGTGTGTATATCATGTGGGGCCTTAGTGTGGCTTGCCTAAGGTGTGACTTGAACCAAACACTCAGCTAAGTTAGTCAAACTTGCCTAACCTTACGTGTGGCAATCTTTGGCAATCTTAGTGGCTGTTTGGTTCCTAGCCACACCTTGCCACACTTTGCCACACCTAACCTTAGGAAAGTTTGACCAAGTTAGGTAGGTGTTTGGTTCTAGCCACACCTAAGGCAGATATTTTTTTATGAGCAGTGAGCCCCACATGTCATAGACACAAAAAGTGTGGCAAGATTCCCTTAAGCAAGCCAAAGTGTGGCTAACAACTTGAGCAACTCAACTAAGGCAAGTGTGGCAAAAATCATATGGCAATATATGGCAAAGATAGTATGGCAAAGTGTAGCAAGGTGTGACAATCTTTCACAATCTTAGTGGCTGTTTGGTTCCTAGCCACACCTTGCCACACTTGCCACACTTGCCTTAGTTGAGTTGCTCAAATTGTTAGCCACACTTGCCACACCTTAGGCAAGTTTGGCAACATTGCATGGCAAAGTGTGGCACTCCTAGGCCTAGAACCAAACAACCCCAAAGTGTGGCATTGCTAGGCCTAAAACCAAACAATCCCTGTGTCTGCCACAAAAAATGTGGCTAACAAAATGGCCACCACAAGTGTGGCAAGATTTGGCAAGAAGTTGAGTCTATGACATGTGGACCATGTACCTAGAAAAGTGTGGCAAGCCACAAGTGTAGCAATGAACCAAACACATGCCTAAGATATTGTGGCACGCCTAAGCTTAGGCGTGGCAACCTTAGGCTGCAAACAAAACATCTATATCTATACCCCTATATAGTGTGTGAATAACTTTGAAAGTTGGTCGTTGGATGAAGCCAATCTGACAGTACAAAGATGGCAAATCCGAGCACTACTGGCTGTTGGTTATGATTTACATTCCACTAGATTCTGCCACATGTAGAATCTAGAAGACTCCACATGTAGAAGCATAATGCACAAACCACCAGAATCTCATGCGTGCAATGCACGTGTACCTTACTAGTAGTTGGTAGTAGTAAGAAACAAATTCCGGGTTTGGCACAATCTCGTACTACGGGAGCACCACAAGGCCTGCCATAGGAGTTACATTTCCCTCTCGGGGCCCACGGGACCGAACTTCAGTGGCTTAGTACCCGGCCTATGATTCAATGACATGCGGACCTTAAATGGGGCTGGCCCACATGTCATTCACATGGTGGTGGCGTGGTTCGCGACTCACTCGTTCAAGATGAACCATTCGGTGGTGGCGTGGCCGTGGCGACGGTGCCACAACTGGGTGTCGGGGCGTTACGAGGCGTAGATGGCCACACCGGCGGGTACTACCTGTAGTATAGAAGTACTCCAGCTGAGGATTGATGCCCGGGACGAAATGTGTCACAGCCGCTGGATGAAAATTCAATTGTGCGGGAGTTCGGATCGGAGCACAGCAGCGGAGCAGGCAAACCGTGTCCAATCGGGTGTGGCTGTGGTAGAAAGTTGATGGTCGCCGCAGTTCAGCTGGCCCGCATGTCATGCACACAAAGGCAGAGGAGCGATGGGGCCCCCAAGCATGGTCCCACCTGTCAGCGAAGGAAAGGCAGGGAAAGGTAGTGATAGCCACGTCAGAGGATCCATGTCCACGTCGGGGGACGTCGTGCTGTGGGTTGGAGCGGCATCGTGGGAATCGCATGTGGGTGTGGCAGTGGTAGAAACAAGAAACGTGTTGGTCGCCGTGGTTCATCTTCCAAGGACAAGCTGTCATGTCTGCTGACACATGTATATCAAAACTAGAGTGTTTATATTTCAAGCACGTGGACAAGTATTATTCTACTACTTTGGATCCATTGCAACGTACGGGCCAGCACATTGGTAGTAGTAGTGTCTATCTCTATCTCTAGAGGCCTTCCCTCATTCATCCTTTTCTCTCACAAGATAAACTACTCATACAAATGCATCTTGATGTTCCGTGGAACGCACAAGGATGTTTCCTTGGGGTCTCTCCAGTGTGGCGTGGCCGTAGTTGCAAGTTGACGCCCCTTGAGATGCTGATGTTGAGGGGCTCTCGGATTTCCTTCGATGAGCAGGTAAGATAAGTTTGATCACGTAGTAAATGCATTCTAAAGACTACTTCCGTGTCCATTTCCTAATTCTCCCCCTGCCCACTGTTTCACAGGTTAGGTTCGGTGTGAGTGGAGATTGGCTTGCACATGTACGGGAGGGTACCAACATCAATTCACACAACATTTACAACGGTGACAATGTTCCCGTGGAACCTTTGTCCAACATTGGGATCAGTCATGCAATGGCCACCGCATGAATTGGTACGATGGAACCACGGTGAGTTTGAATAAGATAGCACGAACCTTGCACATGGTGGTCAAAGGCGGACCATGCTGTCTGCGACCGATTTGTTGTCGTATGAGTACGAAGACGCTGTGCTCCTTTCTAACCGCATCTTCGCGGTGACAAACCAGGGGACTTATCTCGTATGGGAAACATCCTATGATATACTCCATCTCTCCTAGTTTATTTGTTTTGAATCTTTTCATTTTATAAGTTTTAAATTCAAATTTGGAGCTCCCCATCACATGTTGAGATTACAATGTCCACTAAATCATTGCGTGCATGTATAGTAAAGAAACAAATCTTGAGTTTGGCACGAGTTCGTGAAGTGGTAGCACCACAAGGCCTGGCGTAGGAGTTACATTTCCCTCTCAGGGCCCTCGGGACTGAGCTTCAGCGCCTAACTACACCTTCCTTTGAGTCAATAACATGTGGACCCGATAGGTGGCTGGTCCACATGTAATGCTCCCGAAGGCAGAGGGGCAGTGGGACCGAGAGGGGTGAGCTGCAGTTCGGGGGACGTGTGGTGTCATGGTTTCGAGCGGCGTCGTGGGTATCACGTGTGGATTTGGTAGAAACTTGATGCTCGTTGCATTTTAGGTGGCCCACATGTCATGCACACAAAGGCAGTGGGGCGGTGCGGCCGAGAGGGGTGAGGCGCATGCCGGAGGACGTGGTGCCGCGGGTTGGAGCGGCGTTGTGGGAATCGCGAGTGGCAGTGGATGAAACGTGATGGTCGCCGTAGTTGAACTTCCATGGACAAGTTGTCATGTCTACGGACACATGCATTGCATACTGATCACTGGAAGGAGTAGTAGAGAAAGCTATATATGTGGATAAATAATTCCTTATAGTCAAGCGGACCCACGCTACTACTTTGTTCCAAAGACATGCACACCATCGAAATAGTCCATCTATATCAATATACACCGAGAGGGAATAAATTTTTTACAAGAGAGGAAATAGTTCATCCATCCATAATGCCCTCCTGATGGTGCAGCCTTTTCTTCTTCTTCTTCTTCTTCTTCTTCTTCTTCTTCTTCTTCTTCTTCTTCTTCTTCTTCTTCTTCTTCTTCTTCTTCTTCTTCTCCTTCTTCTTCTTGTTCTTGTTCTCATTTTCTGTGGGAGACGGTTTCGCAACAAGCTCTTTGGACCTTGCAGCCATCTCAAAACTCACACGGGCATCGAGGGCAGCATATTTTATCTGCTCGTACATCAAGGGATAATTCTCCCATCCAGACGACCTTAATGCCAGCGTATTGGTCACCCTTCTGAAGATTTATACCGAGCACAAAATTTGCTACGTCGAATAGGGATGGTGTCTTTTTATCACAATCTTCTACAGGAATTTTGATTCTGGTTTGTAGGTTAGCGATGCTTTTCAAATCAAGGTTGTACGACGCCAGCTTCTGTTTGTCCCCTTTGATGGCTGCCCCACAGAAGTATATGTCGTCCTGAGACAAGAAATCGTGAAGCTCACCTGGTATGGAGGGTGCATGTATGATGTGGTACACCAAAACATCATCTTCGAGGCACAGCTGAAGGACGGCAGCGTGTTGGATCTTCCCAGTGGCATGCTCTGTGTACTCTGCGTCGAGACCGATGACCCTCATCTCTACCTTTTCGAGGGAGTTGGATACATTGTTGATCCACTTCCGAACAACCCTTGGGTGGACGGTGACGGTGGCAACTATGCTCAACGAGCCTTCGATGAGGACATGTTGGACGCTAAAAACCTGCATCTCGATCTCTTTCGCCATTTGGAACCGCTGGAATGGAGGGCTATGGTTTGGAGAATTAGGATTAGATGGCTAGTCTAACTGAATTAGTAGATGATTATTTGAAGAGGTTAAAACAATGTGAACGCAGTGGGGTTTGGATGCAAATGAAGACGAAGGGGAGGTGAAGAAGCCGAGGAAAATCAATTCCCGATGGAGAAGTAAATGTGAGCCTCGCCAGCCGAACACTGGAGGACAGAAAAAATTCCCACCAGAAGTCAAAACAGTGAATATGATTTATGCAACTCACATTCCAAAGAGTAGGCACAAACGCGCACTCCGAGACGTATGCGCTGTGGAGCCCATCGCTCCCATATTCAATCCCTGGTCGGCCTGCCCGATCACCTTTGATCGCAGGGATCATCCGACTAGTATCTGGCACGGAGGATCGACTGCCTTGGTGCTCGACCCAATAATTTATGGATACCATCTCATCCGAGTCCTTATGGACGGCGGCAGTAGTCTAAACCTGATATATCAGGACACTGTCGGCAGAATGGGGATAGACCCGTCAAGAATCAGCCTAAGGAACACTACCTTTAAAGGAGTGATACCAGGCGTCGAGGCCCACTGTACGGACTCTCTAGTACTAGAGGTTGTATTCGGTTCTCCCGACAACTTCAGAAGAGAGGAACAAACCTTCGACATCGCTACATTTCGAAGCGGCTATCACGCACTACTCGGAAGAACGGCCTTTGCTTGTTTTAATGCAGTACCGCACTACGCCTACCTTAAACTTAAGATGCCCGGTCCACACGGCGTCATCACAGTTAGCGGAAATATAGAGCGTTCCTTACGCGCGGAAGAATACGTGGTGGCTCCAGCAGCCAAACACTGAGCGGTCCCTCCAACCAGAATAAACTGTCGATCGTCAAGACCACGGACACGGTTAGACCAGTCCGACGCTCCACCAAATGTAACAGCCCAGCTGGGATATCCTCATAAATGGTGCTAGGGGCTGCTCGCAAAAAGAAGAGGCCCATAGATTGGCCCGACCCTATCAATACAATAACATATTGCATTTTCATGGTTCATTCAGATTAACAAACTCTCGCACGAAGTCTTTCACCTGGGTTTTTCCCTTTTATAGATGATCATCGTGCTACACCCATCCAGGATACGGCGCAACGGAGATAAAGGCGCAGATGTGCAGTAGGGCCCCGCTCAAAGGTTTCTCTTTAGATTAAGACCCTGGGTAAACCTTTTTAATATCTTTTGTTGCTTCTTCCCCTCCGGAAACTTGATACAACCGGAAGGGATACTGGTGTTTTTGGCATTTTTGTCACACCAGACTAATGCACGTACCTGGAAACTCAGGACTTATTATCAAGGGCGTTACTCAGCCCAGTATATGTTGTAAAGTCCGAATACCTTAGGGAGTGTTCGGCGTCGCAAGTTTGGCCTTATATGCATCAGCTCCGAATCACGTCTTTGGTCAAATGTTGGGTTTGCCCGGCTCCCGTGTTTTGCTACCTTACGTTCCATTCTATCGGCTAAGGCGGCACCGGGAGAACTACTGCGATTGTGCCCTGGTTCATCTGGATGAGCACCTCAGTAGAGAAAGCCGAAAATTGATTGTCATGATATAGCGCGAGACTGGTCAACCACTCGATGACTCAGCGGAATCTTCGTGATTCCTCCGCATTAAAGAAGGACCGGTTTCTTGGTCACGTACATACGCGCACCATATTTGGATGAACACGGAAGTACCAGGGGCTATATAGTAGCCCCACCGTCAAACTCCTATGGCTAAGTGAAAGTGTTAAAGCTATATAGTTCGATTGCCTAGTTCGCTGCGCTACCACCTCCTTAACAGACCAAGACGTTGGATCAAGTGTGACTACGCATTTTCTCGAACACCCCCGCATTATATGCGTGGGGGCTGAAGCCGACGATTGCTAACTTTCAGGTTATATACATACATAAACGGCCGCACAGGAGGCACTACAATACTGTCAGGACCCCGACTCAATGCCACATCGATCTAGCATGTAACACCTCATATCACTTTGCGGCCTCACGCACGGTATTCCCACGGGTGTCGCCTTACCTTTGCCCGGGACCGTTTGCGCCTTTTGGCACACGTATATGACAGTGTCGCTAGCATCCATATGATAAGGAGCCCGGGCTGACATGGCTAGTCGTAAACCCAAAGCGGCACAGACTTACAGGGACAGGCATCCATGACCCAGCATTGAACGTGTCGGTCATCAGCGAGTGAATCCAGGCTGTAGCACTGGGCTAGCAGGACTCCGGTGAACCGGGCTGTAGCGGGCTAACAGGACTCCGGTATTCATCGCGTGACATTTCCCCGAAGGGCCAGACACAGGAACGAAGAAGGACACATGCCGGCCAGCCTAAGTGTTCCGGAGCAGTAGCAAGCTACCATGGCTCGGTGGAAACACTAGGAGACATTTCCCCGTAAGAGAGGCTACTAAAGATAAACAACTAGATGGTCAGATCCCACACATACCAAGCATTTCAATAACATACACACAATATGCTCGATATGTGCAAATACAACATGGCATCACAACATGACTCTATGACTCAAGTAATTATTCAATAGGCTCCGAGGAGCGAGATATTACAAACATGAGTCTCATGACCCAACAATCAGAGCATACAAGTCAAAGCACATGCGGAAGCTTAACATGTCTGAGTACAGACAACTATAAATGAAAAGGGCTGAGAAGCCTGACTATCTACCAGATCCTGCCGAGGGCACAAGATCGTAGCTGAGGTAACAAGCTAAACGTCGAAGACCACGCGGAATTACTAGTGAGACTGAAGTCTCTCTGCAAAAACATAAAATAGGCAAACGTGAGTACAAATGTACCCAGCAAGACTTACATCAGAACTAACTACATATGCATCATTATCAACAAAGGGGGTGGAGGAGTTTAACTGCAGCAAGCCAGCTTTGACTCGGTGGCTAACCTGAACTACGACTGCAAGTAACTCTTTTGAGGTGGCGCACACGAGTCCACATATTCACCATATCAATACACCACTATGGATCCGCTCCTGTCTCCCTACGAGAACGCCATCCATAGCACTCACGCTTATCTTGCGTGTTTTAGAGTATCCACTTTCACTTGTCTATGAACTGTACAAGGGGTCCAAGTTTCCATATCCGAGGAATCCGGCTATTCGAATAGATAATGATAACCCTGCAGGGGTGTACTTCTTCACACACGCTCTCGCCACTTACCGTCCTGTACACGTCATGTACCTCGGCAACCTTCAAGCGGAAGCCGGGCGAGGGAGTCGGCCACGACCTGACTAACCGAACAAGTCTCTAGGCCAGGTTTATCGCCTATTCGGGTTCCATCCGCAAGGAGATCCGGCCGGGGTGTCGCTTACGGCCCCAAACGATGTGTGCAGGGTTCCCAAGCCCACCAACCGGGTGCCACTTGGTACACCGGGCCACTGTGCCTAGTCTGTCCCAAGCCCACCTGTACCGGGTGCCACTTGGTAGACTACTAACACTACCTACAAACACCGGAAACTAGTTGCAACTCCTGGACAGAGATCATGTTGATTAATAAGTCGAGAGGGGCACTTAAGCATTCCAATGTGTGGTAGTAGCTGGTCATGGATCACAAACACAGAACTCAGTTCCTGAGAACGGCTGCAATGAGACAACCCACCATGTACTCCTACATAGCCTCTCACCGCTACCTTTACCAAATCGTGTTCACACACTTAGCTCACACACATTGGGACATGTTCACACGCCTCTGATTCATCCCCGATGGATCAGACCTGACACAACTCTAAGCAGTAGCAGGCATGACAAACAAGCATGAATGAGTAGGCACAACAGGGCTCAAACAACTCCTACTCATGCTAGTGGGTTTCATCTATTTACTGTGGCAATGACAGGTCATGCAGAGGATAAAGGGGTTCAGCTACCGCAGCAAGTAACAAATATATCGTTGTTGTCCTAATGCAGTAAAAGAGAGCAGGAGCGAGAGAGTGGGATTTTATCAGAATGAACAAGGGGGTTTTGCTTGCCTGGCACTTCTGAAGATAACATTGAGTCTTCATCAGTGTCAACGATCACATCATCGGTACAACGTCTACCGAGGGGGAACAACACCGGCAAACACAGAAGAAACACGATCAATGCAATGCACAATATGATGCATGCTATGACATGGCAATATGAATGTGTTTTGGGCTAGTGCATCTAAAACCAGATTAAATGAAGTTGGTTTGAATCCAAGATTCAAATTCAAACTCCATATGTGGTTATTTAATGTCATTCACTTCATTTGTCCTAAACAGTAGTGATAAGTTGTTCTAACATGCATGAAAATGGTACAGATGGATTCCTTGAATTTTTTTGATAATTTTTCATATATGAATTATTTAATTTGGAGTTACGGTTGAATTTCTATGATTTATTGAAGTTTTAGCTATTTCTGGAATTTCCTGATTATAATAAAATAAATTAAATTCCAGAAAAGGAATATGGCATCAGCATGACCTCACCCTGACGTCATCAGGTCAACAGGGCGGTCCAGGTCAAACCTGACGTGTGGGGTCCACACGTCAGTGACACGGGTTAAACAGGGGGGGTTTAGTTTAGTTTAATTAAAGATTAGGGCACTAGGGCCCACATGTCAGTGTCAGCAGGGGGTAATTAGTTTAACTAATCCGATTAGTGCTAATCCTAATTTAGTTAGTGGCCAGAGGCCCACACGTCAGTGACCCAGGGTCAAACTGGGCCCAGCAAGTCAGCTGTCAACGGGGTCAACCCCACCGGCGACTTGACGCCGGCGAGGCCAACCGCGGCGGCGAGCCTCGGGTTTGCATCTCCGGCGATCAAACGGCCGGCGGAGGGCATCTACGTGACGCTGGTGGACTCGCGCGTCGAGTGGTGCAGGCGTTGGGGGCGGGGGTGGCCGGAGTTGTCGCCGGCGTCGACCTTGGCGGTCGCCGGAGCTCGGGGAGGTCGGGGTTGGCGCTAGGGGCACGGCAGGTCGCACGGGTGGGCGCGCTCGGCTCCTGGAAGGGTGCTGAGCACGTTGCCGTGCTCGGGAGTTAGCTACGGTGGCTCTAGCACTGTCTGCGTCATCGCCGGCGGCGAGGAACGGTCGGCTCCGACAGCCAGGGTGGTTAGAGGGCGCGGACGGGCACGGAGAGAGAGGGGAAATGGACAGGGGCTCACGGTGAGTTCGAAGAGAAGGTCGGCGTGCTCGGGGAGGCGGTGGAGACGGCGAATCAACGGCGGCGGTGGTCGGAGCCTGAGGTGGAAGACGACGGCGATGGCGATGTTCCGGGCCCTCACGGCTTGCGTGGCTCATCGAAGATGAAGTAGACAACATGGCGGAGCTTCTGGGCGCGTCGGGTTTGCGTGGGGTGGCTGGTGTCCGCGAGGGAGCTCGTCGGTGGCGGCGGCTCCGTTCGGTCGCGGGAGGGAGAGAGAGCAGAGGGGGAATAGGGACGGAGGGAGAGCGAGAGGGGTTCCAGGGAGAGTGAGAGAGAGGCCAGGGGTGTCGTGGCGTCTCCAGGCGCATCGAGGAGGGAGGCAACCAGGCAGGAGGTGGCCAAGCGCGATGGCGGTGCTCGCCACCGAGCTGCTTCGTGCGCTGGCACGGGAAGAAGACAGGAGAAGGGGGGCCAGGTGGGCTGGGCCGCGCAGGTGGGCTGCACAGTGTTGGGCTGTGGGTGGCTGCCAGGTAGGCTGAGGTAAGTTCTGTCTCTGCTTTTATTTATTGTTTTCTATTTTGTTCTGTTTTGTTTATTTTATTTAATTTATTTTGCCACTGTTTTGAATTTAAAAATAATTCAAACAATGCCAAAAACTCCTCTGAATATTTTATATTGCTAGATGGACTTTTCCAAAAGCTTATAAAATATTTCAGGGGTATTTAAATTATATTCTAATTATATGAATATAATTCAAATTCAAATAGCTAATGAATTAAATCCAAAGTCCCAAAAATAAATCCTTAAGAATGTTCAATATTTTGGTTGGGACCAGAACCCTTACCAAAAATTATCAAACATTTAAGAAGAGCATTTTGGAGCAATGAATGAGATTTCTAGGGTTTTTGCCCCTCTTTTATTTAAGTTTTTGAGGCTTCCAAAATTCCTCAGTTCAAGTTTCAGAATGTAAACATGATGCACACACCAGGCAGCACCAGAAGCTAGGGATGTGACAACTCACCCCCACTAAACAAAAATCTCGTCCCGAGATTCAAGCGTAGGGTAAGGTGAAGGGGAAACGCAACTAGTATAATCTTCACGATCCAGGGTGCAATTCAAATGAATGTTGATTTGAACACCATCTTTGTCTTGTCGTCTTGCTCTGAGAACTTCAGCTAATCATGACAAGAAGAGGAAAGGAAAACTCTAGAAGGATCGGTCTTCTGGAAGGTCGAACAACTCAGGATTAACTCACGAAATGAGACTTAGAACCATCTCTCGGGTTGAGACACGAGATACACATCAAGAGGGGTGGAAAGAAACGGATGACGAAGGTTCACTAGGTGGACAATAATTCCACACTTAAGAAGGTGGTAAACGATTGTCAACGTAGCGAGGAGTTAAGTTGACATGACACCATAATGATGCACCTTAGGGAAGGTGACTCAAAGATATATCCCCTTAAGTGGCAAAAAGAATTACCTTTGATATAGAGATCATTGAGACTCTCTATATTAGCCTAAGGCAAATCACAGCAATCGATTGGCGGGGGTCGGTAGAATGGCATACTCGGACTTGGATGATGTGGATTACCTTGTTGAAGACAACGTAATGGATGAATTTGCTTATCACCGGAAATGGAAGAGACCCATGGTAGAATGGCACATTGGCGGTGCAAGCTGGGAACAAAATGCAAATGCTGGGAATGATTCTGGTAACTAGGGAAGAACCCAACAATAGAGAGTGAATTCACTGTTTGAGTAGGTCATAACATTGCCGAGGGAACTGAGAGCAAACCCAGCTAGTGCCGAGGATAACACGTAGCGCTTGTGCGTGCTCTCAAGAACTTGAGCATTTCCACATTCATCAAGGTTTTACCAATATCCGTGTCAAGGATCCTGGCAACACAACTTACTACCATGATGAATAGCGATGGACGATGCAGATGCGAAGGAGGATAACACTTTCTCAGATTTCACCTTAGCGAGGCCAAGCAAATAAAATCTGGATGATCGACCGAGAGACATTTAGCACTCCGCTTCTAATGTTCTCCTTGATGTGCTAGCGTAATCCACCCATAGATATGGTTTGATATCTAGAACATCAAGTAAAAAGGTCGGACTTCGGAACACAGAAATCCATAGGGGCAACTAGGGAGTAATCCTACGAAATCCCTATGGGGAGGTGGCCAGCTTCTTCAATCAAGATACTGCAATAATAGGTCTTCCGGTGGGGTGTGTTGACCATGACATCCACTTTACTGGTTATCGAGGGACCAATAATATAGTTCTTGGGAAATACTCCAACCATCATATCTGCCTGAGACTCAGATCTGGTTGGTGTCAGGATATTCCAGACTCATCGAGTCGAGGAAGAAAAATGAAAGTTTGCAACACAAATCGACGAGATGACGTTGCGAGATTCTCAGGAAATGAACTACGATACCAAACTCCAAAACATGAGCTGGTTCTGCTACAAACATGTGAACACGTTGTTCCAGACAAGCATGCCCACATGGTAGTCTTACAATAAAACACTACCGAGTTCTGGTTGGGAGCCATCATCGAGGATATCGAAGTCTTTACGCAAGTCCATGGATTAGATCCCAAGCATAGACTTCTTTTCCTTGAACGAGTCAATCAGTGGCTTGGTGTGCTAGGATATACATATAGAATGGAGGTTGCAAATCTCCAGACCACAGAATACTTCGCACGTATGCATGACTGACTTGGGATGATTCCAGAGGAAGCAAAACTAACTTTCTCAAATCCACGGCGACAACTTTCACCAAATGCACGTGTATAAGAGGAAGTCACTCCTTTCATCAAACAAATACTTCATGAGTTAGCACGAAGAAATGCTTTCAAAAGTTTCCAACACTAGCTTAATGTTCAACAAAATCATGGAGGAGATAAGGATGTTGTCAATGGGCTCAACAACAATTCATCTAGGTGTCACATCCCTAGCTTCTGGTGCTGTCTGGTGTGTGCATCATGTTTAAATTCAAATGAAATTTGAATTGAGGAATTTTCAAAAGCCTCAGGAAACCTCTAAAAATAACCAACAATTAAATCTTCTCAAATGTGTCCAAGAAAATGTTCCTGTTATTCCATGGAAATATTGGTAAGAGGTAAAATTTAAACCAATATTTTTGGAGTCACAGAGATAATTATTTTGGCCATTTGAATTAATCCAATAACTATTTTCTTTGGATTTATATTTAATATATATTAAATATGACTCCAATAATTCTGGAAGTTTGTGAGTGGCTTTGTATATATTTTAGCAAGCCACATAAAAATCTACAGAATTTATTTAAATGATTTAGTTGCTAAACTAAATCAAAACAAACTACAGAAAATAGAAAAAAAGTAAAAGAGAGAGAGCAGAAGGACTTACCTGGGCCACTTACCTGTAGCCGGCCCAGCTTCTGCGCGGCCCGTTACTGTGCAGCCCAGCTGCCAGTCATCTTCCTCCCCCTCGCCCCGAAGCAGCTGCGTGCTGGATGCACGCGCGCCGACGCCGGCCACCTCCTGCTTCGCCGTGGCAGCCTCCCCGACTTCCTCGCGACGCCACGGAGACGTCCCCGACCCCCTCTCACTTCTCCCTCGGTCTCGGGACCTCCCTCCCCCTCGCTCCTCTGTTTCCCCTCCCGCGACCGAGCGGAGCTCGCCGTCATCGTCGCCGTACCCATGGCTACCGGCCACCCCTAGCCTCGCCGATGCACCCAGGAGCTCCGCCTCGACCCCCTCTTCCTCCCCACCGATCCACAGCCCTCCGGAAGCCCTGCATCGCCGCCATCGCCGTCGTCTTCTACCTCGGACCCGCCGGCCATCTTCGTCAAATTCGCCGGCTCCGGACCGTCCCCGACCTCGCCGAGCGTCCCCTCGTCATCGCCGTGAGTCACTGACCCTCTCCCCTAACTCAGCATGCTCCCCTCCGTGCCGTAGCGCCGTTCCCCACGAGCACCGAAGCCACCGTCCGCCATGGCCGCGTAGCTCTCCTGACCCGAGCCCCTCTGCTCGAACCCGTGGCACCAGCGCGCTTCTGGTGGCCCGCGGATGCCGTCTGGACCATCAGTTTCTCTCCTAGCGCGCCGCAGCCCAACCCCGCACATGGCCGAACTCCGGCCGCCGCCTCGGGCTCCACTCCGGCGAACCCCGGCCACCCCCGCACCTCCCGTTGGTCCCCCTAGATGCGCACGGGCGCGGGCTACCTCCTGGTGCCCTTGGCGCGTCGATCCGATGCCCCTAGCGCAAGTCCGGCGTCCCCCGCCGTGCTCTGTGGTCGTCGCCGGCTACACTCCGGCGAGAGCTGATGTGGCCGGTCATTAGGGCCTAACCACCCCCACCCCGCTAACCCAGGCCTTGGCCACTGATATATGGGCCCCACGCCCTTAACTAACCACGGTTAACCCCCTGTTTAGTTTAAGTTAACCACAGTGGCCCCACGCGTCGGAGTTGACCTAGCTGACGTGGCCGTTGACCGGTCCCACCTGTCAGTGGGTTAAACAACCCTGTGTCACTGACGTGTGGCCCCCACACGTCAGGTTTGACCAGCAGCAGCGTCTGTTGACCTGCTGACGTCACGGTGACGCACTGCTGACGCAGTAAATGTTTTCTGGAATTTAAATAATTCTTAAATGATTTATTAATTCCAGAAAATGCCTAAAACTTCAATAAATCATAGAAAATTAACCGTAACTCCAAATTAAATAAATTATATATGAAAAATTATCAGAAAAATTCAAGGAATCCATCTGTACCATTTTCATGCATGTTAGAACAACTTATAGCTGCTGTTTAGCACAAATCAATTAAATGGCATTTGAATAATCACATATGGAGTTTAAATTTGAATCTTGTATTCAAACCAACTTCATTTAATCTGTTGCTAGTTGCATTAGCCCAAAACACATTCATTTTGCCATGTCATGAGCATGCATCATATTGTGCATTGCATTGATTGTGTTCTTTTCTGTGTTGCCGGTATTTGTCCCCTCTCGATAGACGTGATATCGATGATGTGATCGTTGACACTGATGAAGACTCAATGTTATCTTCAGAAGTGCCAGGCAAGCAAACCCCCTTGTTCATTCCGATACAATCCTACTCTCTCGCTCCTGCTCTCTTTTACTGCATTAGGACAACATCGATTCATCTGTTACTTGCTGCGGTAGCTGAACCCTTTATCCTTTGCATGACCTGTCATTGCCATAGTAAATAGATGAAACCCACTAGCATGAGTAGGAGTTGTTTGAGCCCTGATGTGCCTACTCATTCATGCTTGTTTGTCATGCCTGCTACTGCTTAGAGTTGAGTCAGGTCTGATTCATCGGGGATGAATCAGAGGCGTGTGAACATGTCCTACTATGTGTGAGCTAAGTGTGTGAACACGATTTGGTAAAGGTAGCGGTGAGAGGCCATGTAGGAGTACATGGTGAGTTGTCTCATTGCAGCCGTCCTCAGGAACTGAGTTCTGTGTTTGTGATCCATGATTCAGCTACTACCACGCATTGGGCCCGAAACCAATGGACCCTCTCGGCTTCTTAATCACCCTTGTCCTCTGTCCAGGAGTTGCAAGTAGTTTCTGGTGTTTGTAGTATGCTGGAGGCCGTGCGCAGCGCTGACCGTAGGGGTGGGCTGTGATGCGGTAGGCACGTGGTCGGGTATACCGGGCGCCCGTTTGGTGTCACGGAACCCTGTTCACATCGTTTGGGGCTGTGAGCGAAACTCCGGCCGGACCTCCTCATGGATGGAACCCGAATAGGCGATAAACCTGGACTAGAGACTCGAGTGTTTAGGCAGGCCGTGGCCGACACCCACGTTGGGCTTCCGCTTGAAGGTTGCCGAGTACATGTCGTGTAAACGGCGGTAAGTGGTGAGAGCGTGTGTGAAGAAGTACACCCCTGCAGGGTTAATATGATCTATTCGAATAGCCGTGTCCGTGGAAAAGGACTTCTGGGTTGCTTATATCAGTTCATAGACAAGTGAAAGTGGATACTCTAAAATACGCAAGATAAGCGTGAGTGCTATGGATGGCGTTCTCGTAGGGAGACGGGAGCGGATCCATAGTGGTGTATTGATATGGTGAATATGTGGACTCGTGTGCGCCACCTCAAAAGAGTTACTTGCAGTCGTAGTTCAGGATAGCCACTGAGTCAAAGCTGGCTTGCTGCAGTTAAACTCCACCATCCCCTTTGTTGATAATGATGCATATGTAGTTAGCTCTGATATAAGTCTTGCTGGGTACATTTGTACTCACGTTTGCCTATTTTATGTTTTTGCAGAGAGACTTCGGTCTCGCTAGTAGTTCCACGTGGACTTCTACGTTTAGCTTGATACCTCAGCTACGATCTTGTGCCCTCGGCAGGATCTGATAGATAGTCAGGCTTCTCAGCCTTTTTCATTTATAGATGTCTGTACTCAGACATGATAGCTTCCGCTTGTGCTTTGACTTGTATGCTCTGATTGTTGGGTCATGAGACCCATGTTTGTAATATCTCGCTCCTCGGAGCCTATTGAATAAACTATTTGAGTCGTAGAGTCATTTTGTGATGCCATGTTGTATTGCACATATCGAGCATATTGTGTGTATGTTATTGAAATGCTTGGTATGTGTGAGATCTGACTATCTAGTTGTTTATCTTTAGTAGCCTCTCTTACCGGGAAATGTCTCCTAGTGTTTCTACTGAGCCATGGTAGCTTGCTACTGCTCCAGAACACTTAGGCTGGCCGGCATGTGTCCTTCTTCGTTCCTGTGTCTGTCCCTTCGGGGAAATGTCACGCGATGAATACCGGAGTCCTGTTAGCCCGCTACAGCCCGGTTCACCGGAGTCCTGCTAGCCCAGTGCTACAGCCTGGATTCACTCGCTGATGACCGACACGTTCGATGCTGGGTCATGGATGCCTGTCCCTGTAAGTTTGTGCCACTTTGGGTTTACGACTAGCCATGTCAGCCCGGGCTCCTTATCATATGGATGCTAGCGACACTGTCATATACGTGTGCCACAAGGCGCAAACGGTCCCGGGAAAAGGTAAGGCGACACCCGTGGGAATACCGTGCGTGAGGCCGCAAAGTGATATGAAGTGTTACATGCTAGATCTATGTGGCATTGAGTCGGGGTCCTGACAGCGTTGGTATCAGAGCTTGACTGCCTGTAGGATTACCAAGCCAAACTGGTCGAAGTTGAGTCTAGAAATTCTTTAGTTATATAAGGGAATTGATTGTGGGATGGAACGTAAGGCTCTTTTACTCCTTATACCTTATGCCCTTCTGATCTGAGTCATCTTATCTTTTCTACGGGGATTAAGAACTAGGCTATCTCTTCTTCCCATCAGGATCACGTGTTACTAATCCGTAGACTTATAAGATTGTTGGATTTAAGCTTGAGTTCAGTTCCTACTACCTCCATATGTTAATTGTTGATCTCGAAACCTTGATATTGTGCTTCTGAGTGGTTATGCCACCATTTTTGTGAATGTCTCAAGTCTTTTCTGAGCATTTACAGCCGTTATGCTGTCCGAGTCATTCCAGGTTTCTAAATAGTCTGATGCATTTGCAAAATCCTTTCCCTCTAGTTTCGATGCTCCTTTATGCCAGCTCAATCACACTAATTGTTGAGTTGAGGTATTCTACTGCCTCGACCTTTATGTTGGAATAATTATTATGACCCTAGGTGTCTCAGGGGATCATCTAGTAATTTAGCCATGATTTGTGTTCCCAGTGTGATGATTCTGGCCATCATTCTCGAAAGCATCCCGTGATGCTACTTAGTAATAGGTATTCTGTTCCTGGGTTCTTGAACCCGAGATTCACTCTACTTACTTCATGTTGATAGTAATTGCTAGTGCCTTTAGTATATTAGTAACCTTTGCGATAGTCCTTGAAGTCCGTGGTATCTTCTTCTTCCAAATACCATGAACTACTTATGGCAGAAGTTCCTCGTTGAACTGGAATATCACAACAGGATTATTCTTGATGAGTTCTCCATTATATATTGTGGCTCTGCCAGTTCTACCTTTTTGCATGGGTTATCCGGAAGAATTATGTTGAACTTCGTTCGACATGCTAAACCATGTATCCACAACTCAGAAAATCGTATGTTTCTTTGAGTTGTCCCTCTTTAGTTGTCCTCTGACCCTCGCATATCAATTGATAGTCAAGATTATGTGTGCATTCGTTCATCGATGCCTATTACTCTTGTGGTCCGTCAAGCCATTCTATCGCGGAATGACTAGGAGAAACAAACTCCAGTACCTCTTCCATATTTAGGATTGGGTCAAAGCAATTGTGCTTCACAGATCAAATTGCTAATTCAGCTTTTGTTCTGTTCTACCTTGGAGTATTACCATCTTTTATATTGGGATTGTTATAGGAATTGCACACCATCCTATGAACTCTTGGTACAGTGATACTTCTCGCCATCATTACTCATTCCTCGGTTCCGTGTGGTTATAACCGGAATGTCGACAAGTGAATCGTGATGTGTGAAATCAATACTCCTAGCAACCTTGTTGCTTGGTAGTTAAAGGACAATAATTTCATTCTTAGTGTGTTGGTTATTGAATCATCATTCTAAGATTGATCGTGCTACCTAGTCCATTCTCCTGGTTCACTCCTCGATCGATGAGTTAGGATTATTTCAAATCCTTGCTCTATTGATCATATCGCCTTGCCCTGAAAAGCAAGATTGTTCTCGAGCTTAGTAACATACCGGTGGTTCGTGATTTTCTGAATATCTTCTCAGAAGTATTACCAGGTTGTCACCTGACCGCTATGTTGAGTTCGTGACCAAGTTGGTTTATTCCTGTAAACCACCCCTTCTCCAAGAATCCGTGTTGGATACCCCTGAGCTAGTTGGTTAAGCTAGACAACAACCTGGAGAATTGGAAGATAAAAGCTTGCCTGACTTAGTTCGTCCCAAAGGGATATTCTTGTGTAGTGTGTGTTGAAGAAGATGATATCTTCATCGATTGGTCCCTGTGATCAGTTGCTGGACCTACTGTCTTATCAATCCTTTGATTTGAATATGGGCTATCGTCAAATCAAATCAGTACCAACGATGCTCGTAATGTTTTCTTATTCGTGGTTGATCCCTCGAGCATACACCATTACATCTTTGGTCTGACCAATGCTATCACCGTGTTCACTTAACTATGGAATTCCTTTTAAAAGGAAACCCGGATGAATTGTTGTTGAGCCCATTGACAACATCCTTATCTCCTCCATGATTTTGTTGAACATTAAGCTAGTGTTGGAAATTTTTGAAAGCATTTGTTCATGCTAGCTCATGAAGCATATGTTTGGATGAAGGTAGTGACTTCCTTTAATTCATGTGCATCTGATGCAAGTTGCCGCCGTGGATTCGAGAAAGTCAATGTTGCTTTCTTTGGAATCATTCCAAATCAGTCATGCACACGTGCGAAGAATGCTGTGGTTTGAAGACTTGCAACCTTCAATCTATATGTATCCCTAGCACACCAAGCCACTGATTGATTTGTTCAAGGAGAAGGAGTATCTTCATAAGAGCTAATCCGGACTTATGAAAGAACTTCGATATCCTCGCTGATGGTTCCCAACCAGAGCTCGGTAGTGTTTTATTGTAAGACTACCATGTGGGCATGCTTGTCTGGGACAACGTGTTCACATGTTTGTAGCAGAACCAGCTCATGTTTTGGAGCTTGCTATCGTAGTTCATTTCCTGAGAATCTCGCAACGTCATCTCGTCGATTTGTGTTGCAAACTTTCATTTTTCTTCCTAGACTCGATGAGTCTGGAATATCCTGACACCAACCAGATCTGAGTCTCAGGCAGATATGATGGTTGGAATATTTCCCAAGAACTATAATATTGGTCCCTCGATAACCGGTAAGGTGGATGTCGTGGCCAACACACCCAGCCGGAAGACCTATTATTGTAGTATCTTGTTTGAGGAAGTTGGCCACCTCCCCATAAGGATTTCGTAGGATTTACCTCCGTAACTGTTCCTTATGGATTCTATTGCTCCCGAAGTTCGACCTTTACTTGATGTTCTAGTTATCAAACCATATCTATGAATGGGTTACACTAGCACATCAAGGAGAACATTAGAAGCGGAGTGCTAAATGTCTCTCGGTCGATCATCCAGATTTTATTTCCTTGGCCCTGCCAAGGGTGAAATCTGAGAAGGTGTTATCTTCCTTTGCATCTGCATCCTCCATCACCATTCATCATGGTAGTAAGTTGTGTTACCGGACCCTTGACACGGATGTTGGTAAAACCTTGATGATTATGGAATTGCTCAAGTTCTTGAGAGCACGCACAAGCGCTACGTGTTATCATCGGCACTAACTGGGATTCCTCTCAGTTTCCTCGGCAATGCTATGACCTTTTCAAACAGTGAATTCACTCTTTATTGTTGGGTTCTTCCCCAGTTACCAGAATCATTCCTAGCATTTGCATTTTGTTCCCAGCTTGCACCACCAATGTGCCATTCTACCATGGGTCTCTTCCATTTCCGGTGATAAGCAAATTCATCCATTGCGTTGTCTTCAACAAGGTAATCCACATCATCCAAGTTTGAGTATGCCATTCTACCGACCCCCTCCAAACGATCGCTCGAGAATTGTCTTAGGCTGGTTTAAAGAGTTTCAATGATCTCTGAATCAAAGGTAATTCTTTTTGCCACTTAAGGGGAGATATCTATGAGTCACGGTTCCGAAGGTGTCTCGTTGTGGTTTCATGGCAACTCAACTCCTCGCTACGTTGACAACCGATCACCACATTCTTAAGTCTGGAATTGTTGTCTACTTAGCGAACCCTCGTCATCTGTCTTACTCCATTTCTTCGGATCTGTGCTTCGTCTCTCAGCTCAAGAGATGTTGCTATGTCTCATCCCATGAGTTGATCCTAAGTTGTTCGGTCTTCTCGAAGATCGATTGTTCTAGAGTTTTCCTTTCCTCTTCTTGTCATGATTAGCTAAAGTTCTCAGAGCAAGACGACAAGACAAAGATGGTGTTCAAATCAACGTTCATTTGAAGTGCAACCTGGATCGTGAAGATTATACCAGTTTGCGTCTCCCCTTCACCTTACCCTACGCTTGAATCTCGGGACGAGATTTTTGTTTAGTGGGGGTGAGTTGTCACATCCCTAGCTTCTGGTGCTGTCTGGTGTGTGCATCATGTTTAAATTCAAATGAAATTTGAATTGAGGAATTTTCAAAAGCCTCAGGAAACCTCTAAAAATAACCAACAATTAAATCTTCTCAAATGTGTCCAAGAAAATGTTCCTGTTATTCCATGGAAATATTGGTAAGAGGTAAAATTTAAACCAATATTTTTGGAGTCACAGAGATAATTATTTTGGCCATTTGAATTAATCCAATAACTATTTGCTTTGGATTTATATTTAATATATATTAAATATGACTCCAATAATTCTGGAAGTTTGTGAGTGGCTTTGTATATATTTTAGCAAGCCACATAAAAATCTATAGAATTTATTTAAATGATTTAGTTGCTAAACTAAATCAAAACAAACTACAGAAAATAGAAAAAAAGTAAAAGAGAGAGAGCAGAAGGACTTACCTGGGCCACTTACCTGTAGCCGGCCCAGCTTCTGCGCGGCCCGTTACTGTGCAGCCCAGCTGCCAGTCATCTTCCTCCCCCTCGCCCCGAAGCAGCTGCGTGCTGGACGCACGCGCGCCGACGCCGGCCACCTCCTGCTTCGCCGTGGCAGCCTCCCCGACTTCCTCGCGACGCCACGGAGACGTCCCCGACCCCCTCTCACTTCTCCCTCGCTCTCGGGACCTCCCTCCCCCTCGCTCCTCTGTTTCCCCTCCCGCGACCGAGCGGAGCTCGCCGTCATCGTCGCCGTACCCATGGCCACCGGCCACCCCTAGCCTCGCCGATGCACCCAGGAGCTCCGCCTCGACCCCCTCTTCCTCCCCACCGATCCACAGCCCTCCGGAAGCCCTGCATCGCCGCCATCGCCGTCGTCTTCTACCTCGGACCCGCCGGCCATCTTCGTCAAATTCGCCGGCTCCGGACCGTCCCCGACCTCGCCGAGCGTCCCCTCGTCATCACCGTGAGTCACTGACCCTCTCCCCTAACTCAGCATGCTCCCCTCCGTGGCGTAGCGCCGTTCCCCACGAGCACCGAAGCCACCGTCCGCCATGGCCGCGTAGCTCTCCTGACCCGAGCCCCTCTGCTCGAACCCGTGGCACCAGCGCGCTTCTGGTGGCCCGCGGATGCCGTCTGGACCATCAGTTTCTCTCCTAGCGCGCCGCAGCCCAACCCCGCACATGGCCGAACTCCGGCCGTCGCCTCGGGCTCCACTCCGGCGAACCCCGGCCACCCCCGCACCTCCCGTTGGTCCCCCTAGATGCGCACGGGCGCGGGCTACCTCCTGGTGCCCTTGGCGCGTCGATCCGATGCCCCTAGCGCAAGTCCGGCGTCCCCCGCCGTGCTCTGTGGTCGTCGCCGGCTACACTCCGGCGAGAGCTGATGTGGCCGGTCATTAGGGCCTAACCACCCCCCACTAACCCAGGCCTTGGCCACTGACATATGGGCCCCACGCCCTTAACTAACCACGGTTAACCCCCTGTTTAGTTTAAGTTAACCACAGTGGCCCCACGCGTCGGAGTTGACCTAGCTGACGTGGCCGTTGACCGGTCCCACCTGTCAGTGGGTTAAACAACCCTGTGTCACTGACGTGTGGCCCCCACACGTCAGGTTTGACCAGCAGCAGCATCTGTTGACCTGCTGACGTCACGGTGACGCACTGCTGACGCAGTAAATGTTTTCTGGAATTTAAATAATTCTTAAATGATTTATTAATTCCAGAAAATGCCTAAAACTTCAATAAATCATAGAAAATTAACCGTAACTCCAAATTAAATAAATTATATATGAAAAATTATCAGAAAAATTCAAGGAATCCATCTGTACCATTTTCATGCATGTTAGAACAACTTATAGCTGCTGTTTAGCACAAATCAATTAAATGGCATTTGAATAATCACATATGGAGTTTAAATTTGAATCTTGTATTCAAACCAACTTCATTTAATCTGTTGCTAGTTGCATTAGCCCAAAACACATTCATTTTGCCATGTCATGAGCATGCATCATATTGTGCATTGCATTGATTGTGTTCTTTTCTGTGTTGCCGGTATTTGTCCCCTCTCGATAGACGTGATATCGATGATGTGATCGTTGACACTGATGAAGACTCAATGTTATCTTCAGAAGTGCCAGGCAAGCAAAACCCCTTGTTCATTCCGATACAATCCTACTCTCTCGCTCCTGCTCTCTTTTACTGCATTAGGACAACATCGATTCATCTGTTACTTGCTGCGGTAGCTGAACCCTTTATCCTTTGCATGACCTGTCATTGCCACAGTAAATAGATGAAACCCACTAGCATGAGTAGGAGTTGTTTGAGCCCTGATGTGCCTACTCATTCATGCTTGTTTGTCATGCCTGCTACTGCTTAGAGTTGAGTCAGGTCTGATTCATCGGGGATGAATCAGAGGCGTGTGAACATGTCCTACTATGTGTGAGCTAAGTGTGTGAACACGATTTGGTAAAGGTAGCGGTGAGAGGCCATGTAGGAGTACATGGTGGGTTGTCTCATTGCAGCCGTCCTCAGGAACTGAGTTCTGTGTTTGTGATCCATGATTCAGCTACTACCACGCATTGGGCCCAAAACCAATGGACCCTCTCGGCTTCTTAATCACCCTTGTCCTCTGTCCAGGAGTTGCAAGTAGTTTCTGGTGTTTGTAGTATGCTGGAGGCCGTGCGCAGCGCTGACCGTAGGGGTGGGCTGTGATGCGGTAGGCACGTGGCCGGGTATACCGGGCACCCGTTTGGTGTCACGGAACCCTGTTCACATCGTTTGGGGCTGTGAGCGAAACTCCGGCCGGATCTCCTCATGGATGGAACCCGAATAGGCGATAAACCTGGACTAGAGACTCGAGTGTTTAGGCAGGCCGTGGCCGACACCCACGTTGGGCTTCCGCTTGAAGGTTGCCGAGTACATGTCGTGTAAACGGCGGTAAGTGGTGAGAGCGTGTGTGAAGAAGTACACCCCTGCAGGGTTAATATGATCTATTCGAATAGCCGTGTCCGCGGAAAAGGACTTCTGGGTTGCTTATATCAGTTCATAGACAAGTGAAAGTGGATACTCTAAAATACGCAAGATAAGCGTGAGTGCTATGGATGGCGTTCTCGTAGGGAGACGGGAGCGGATCCATAGTGGTGTATTGATATGGTGAATATGTGGACTCGTGTGCGCCACCTCAAAAGAGTTACTTGCAGTCGTAGTTCAGGATAGCCACTGAGTCAAAGCTGGCTTGCTGCAGTTAAACTCCACCATCCCCTTTGTTGATAATGATGCATATGTAGTTAGCTCTGATATAAGTCTTGCTGGGTACATTTGTACTCACGTTTGCCTATTTTATGTTTTTGCAGAGAGACTTCGGTCTCGCTAGTAGTTCCACGTGGACTTCGATGTTTAGCTTGATACCTCAGCTACGATCTTGTGCCCTCGGCAGGATCTGATAGATAGTCAGGCTTCTCAGCCTTTTTCATTTATAGATGTCTGTACTCAGACATGATAGCTTCCGCTTGTGCTTTGACTTGTATGCTCTGATTGTTGGGTCATGAGACCCATGTTTGTAATATCTCGCTCCTCGGAGCCTATTGAATAAACTATTTGAGTCGTAGAGTCATTTTGTGATGCCATGTTGTATTGCACATATCGAGCATATTGTGTGTATGTTATTGAAATGCTTGGTATGTGTGGGATCTGACTATCTAGTTGTTTATCTTTAGTAGCCTCTCTTACCGGGAAATGTCTCCTAGTGTTTCCACTGAGCCATGGTAGCTTGCTACTGCTCCGGAACACTTAGGCTGGCCGGCATGTGTCCTTCTTCGTTCCTGTGTCTGTCCCTTCGGGGAAATGTCACGCGATGAATACCGGAGTCCTGTTAGCCCGCTACAGCCCGGTTCACCGGAGTCCTGCTAGCCCAGTGCTACAGCCTGGATTCACTCGCTGATGACCGACACGTTCGATGCTGGGTCATGGATGCCTGTCCCTGTAAGTTTGTGCCACTTTGGGTTTACGACTAGCCATGTCAGCCCGGGCTCCTTATCATATGGATGCTAGCGACACTGTCATATACGTGTGCCAAAAGGCGCAAACGGTCCCGGGAAAAGGTAAGGCGACACCCGTGGGAATACCGTGCGTGAGGCTGCAAAGTGATATGAAGTGTTACATGCTAGATCTATGTGGCATTGAGTCGGGGTCCTGACACTAGGTTTCCTTTTAAAAGGAATTCCATAGTTAAGTGAACACGGTGATAGCATTGGTCAGACCAAAGATGTAATGGTGTATGCTCGAGGGATCAACCACGAATAAGACAACATTACGAGCATCATTGGTACTGATTGATTTGACGATAGCCCACACTCAAATCAAAGGATTGATAAGACAATAGGTCCCGCAACTGATCAGAGGGACCAATCGATGAAGATATCATCTTTATTCAACACACACTACACAAGATTATCCCTTTGGAACGAACTAAGTCAGGCAAGCTTTTATCCTCCAACTCTCCAAGTTGTTGTCTAGCTTAACCAACTAGCTCAGGGATATCTAACACCGATTCTTGGAGAGAAGGTGGTTCACGAGAAACCAACTTGATCACGAGCTCAACATAACGGTCAGGTGACGACCTGGTGATACTTCCGAGAAAATATTCAGAAAATCATGAACCACCGGTATGTTACTAAGCTCGAGAACAATCTCGCTTTTGAGGGCAAGACGATATGATCAAATGAGTGAGGACTTGACAAGATCCTAACTCATCAATCGAAGGGTGCACCAAAATAAGGACTAGGTAGCACGATCAATCTTAGAATGGTGATTCAATAACCAACATACTAAGAATAAGATTATTGTCCATTAACTACCAAGCAACAGAGTTGCTAGCAGTATTGATTTCACACATCACAATTCATTTGTCGGTATTCCGGTTACATCAACACGAGGACCGAGGAATGACTAATAATGGCTAGAAGTATCACTGTACCAAGAGTTCATAGGATGGTGTGCAATTCCTATAACAATCCCGATATAAAGATGGTAATACTCCAAGGTAGAGCAGAACAAAAGCTGGATTAGCAATTTGATCTGTGGAGCACAACTTCTTTGACCCAATCCTGGATATGGATGAGGTACTGGAGTTTGTTTCTCCCATCATTCCGCGATAGAATGGCTTGATGGACCACAAGAGTAATAGGCATCGGCAAACGAACGCACGCATACTCTTGACTATCAATTGATAGACGAAGGTCAGTAGACAACTAAAGAGGGACAACTCAAAGGAACATATAACTTTCTGAGTTGTGGATGCATAGATTAGTATGTCGAACCAAGTTCAACATAATTCCTCCGGATAACCCATGCAGAAAGGTAGAACTGGCAGAACCACAATATATAATGGAGAACTCATCAAGAGCACTCTGGTTGTGATCGTTCAGTTCAACGAGGAACTTCTGCCATAAGTAGTTCATGGTATTTGGAAGAAGAAGATACCACGGACTTCAAGGACTATCGCAAAGGTTACTAATAACCTAAGGGAACTAGCAAACACTATCGACATGAAGTAAGTAGGGTGAATCTCGGGTTCAAGAAGCCCGGAATGGAATACCTACTAACTAAGTGGCATCAAGGGATGCTTACGAGAATGATGGCCAGAATCATCACACTGGGACACAATCATGGCTAAATTACTAGATGATCCCCTAAGACACCTAGGGTCATAATACCAACTCCAACATATATGTCAAGGCAATAAAGTACCTCAACTCACTGATTTGTGTGATTAATCTGACCAAAGGCACATCGGGAACAGGAGGAAGGGATTTGCAAATGCACCAGACTCTTTGGAAACCTGGGATGACTCGGACAGCATAACGGCTGTAAATGCTCAGAAAAGATTTGAGACATTCACAAAAATGGTGGCATAACCACTCAGAAGCATAGTATCAAGGTTTCGAGATCAACAGTTAACGTACGGAAGTAGTAGAAACTGAACTCAAGCTTAAATCCAACAATCTTATAAGTCTACGGATTAGTAACACGTGATCCTGATAGAAAGAAGAGATAGCCTAGTTCTTAATCCCCGTAGAAGAGAAGATGATGACTCAGATCAGAAGGCCATGAGGTATAAGGAGTAAAAAGAGCCTTACGTTCCATCCCACAATCAATTCCCTTATATAACTAAAGAATTTCTAGACTCAACTTCGACCAGTTTGGCTTGGTAATCCTACAGGCAGTCAAGCTCTAATACCAACGCTGTCAGGACCCCGACTCAATGCCACATCGATCTAGCATGTAACACCTCATATCACTTTGCGGCCTCACGCACGGTATTCCCACGGGTGTCGCCTTACCTTTACTCGGGACCGTTTGCGCCTTTTGGCACACGTATATGATAGTGTCGCTAGCATCCATATGATAAGGAGCCCGGGCTGACATGGCTAGTCGTAAACCCAAAGCGGCACAGACTTACAGGGACAGGCATCCATGACCCAGCATCGAACGTGTCGGTCATCAGCGAGTGAATCCAGGCTGTAGCACTGGGCTAGCAGGACTCCGGTGAACCGGGCTGTAGCGGGCTAACAGGACTCCGGTATTCATCGCGTGACATTTCCCCGAAGGGACAGACACAGGAACGAAGAAGGACACATGCCGGCCAGCCTAAGTGTTCCGGAGCAGTAGCAAGCTACCATGGCTCGGTGGAAACACTAGGAGACATTTCCCCGTAAGAGAGGCTACTAAAGATAAACAACTAGATGGTCAGATCCCACACATACCAAGCATTTCAATAACATACATACAATATGCTCGATATGTGCAAATACAACATGGCATCACAACATGACTCTACGACTCAAGTAATTATTCAATAGGCTCCGAGGAGCGAGATATTACAAACATGAGTCTCATGACCCAACAATCAGAGCATACAAGTCAAAGCACATGCGGAAGCTTAACATGTCTGAGTACAGACAACTATAAATGAAAAGGGCTGAGAAGCCTGACTATCTACCAGATCCTGCCGAGGGCACAAGATCGTAGCTGAGGTAACAAGCTAAACGTCGAAGACCACGCGGAATTACTAGTGAGACTGAAGTCTCTCTGCAAAAACATAAAATAGGCAAACGTGAGTACAAATGTACCCAGCAAGACTTACATCAGAACTAACTACATATGCATCATTATCAACAAAGGGGGTGGAGGAGTTTAACTGCAGCAAGCCAGCTTTGACTCGGTGGCTAACCTGAACTACGACTGCAAGTAACTCTTTTGAGGTGGCGCACACGAGTCCACATATTCACCATATCAATACACCACTATGGATCCGCTCCCGTCTCCCTACGAGAACGCCATCCATAGCACTCACGCTTATCTTGCGTGTTTTAGAGTATCCACTTTCACTTGTCTATGAACTGTACAAGGGGTCCAAGTTTCCATATCCGAGGAATCCGGCTATTCGAATAGATAATGATAACCCTGCAGGGGTGTACTTCTTCACACACGCTCTCGCCACTTACCGCCCTGTACACGTCATGTACCTCGGCAACCTTCAAGCGAAAGCCGGGCGAGGGAGTCGGCCACGACCTGACTAACCGAACAAGTCTCTAGTCCAGGTTTATCGCCTATTCGGGTTCCATCCGCAAGGAGATCCGGCTGGGGTGTCGCTTACGGCCCCAAACGATGTGTGCAGGGTTCCCAAGCCCACCAACCGGGTGCCACTTGGTACACCGGGCCACTGTGCCTAGTCTGTCCCAAGCCCACCTGTACCGGGTGCCACTTGGTAGACTACTAACACTACCTACAAACACCAAAAACTAGTTGCAACTCCTGGACAGAGATCATGTTGATTAATAAGTCGAGAGGGGCACTTAAGCATTCCAATGTGTGGTAGTAGCTAGTCATGGATCACAAACACAGAACTCAGTTCCTGAGAACGGCTGCAATGAGACAACCCACCATGTACTCCTACATAGCCTCTCACCGCTACCTTTACCAAATCGTGTTCACACACTTAGCTCACACACATTGGGACATGTTCACACGCCTCTGATTCATCCCCGATGAATCAGACCTGACACAACTCTAAGCAGTAGCAGGCATGACAAACAAGCATGAATGAGTAGGCACAACAGGGCTCAAACAACTCCTACTCATGCTAGTGGGTTTCATCTATTTACTGTGGCAATGACAGGTCATGCAGAGGATAAAGGGGTTCAGCTACCGCAGCAAGTAACAAATATATCGTTGTTGTCCTAATGCAGTAAAAGAGAGCAGGAGCGAGAGAGTGGGATTTTATCAGAATGAACAAGGGGGTTTTGCTTGCCTGGCACTTCTGAAGATAACATTGAGTCTTCATCAGTGTCAACGATCACATCGTCGGTACAACGTCTACCGAGGGGGAACAACACCGGCAAACACAGAAGAAACACGATCAATGCAATGCACAATATGATGCATGCTATGACATGGCAATATGAATGTGTTTTGGGCTAGTGCATCTAAAACCAGATTAAATGAAGTTGGTTTGAATCCAAGATTCAAATTCAAACTCCATATGTGGTTATTTAAATGTCATTCACTTCATTTGTCCTAAACAGTAGTGATAAGTTGTTCTAACATGCATGACAATGGTACAGATGGATTCCTTGAATTTTTCTGATAATTTTTCATATATGAATTATTTAATTTGGAGTTACGGTTGAATTTCTATGATTTATTGAAGTTTTAGCTATTTCTGGAATTTCCTGATTATAATAAAATAAATTAAATTCCAGAAAAGGAATATGGCGTCAGCATGACCTCACCCTGACGTCATCAGGTCAACAGGGCGGTCCAGGTCAAACCTGACGTGTGGGGTCCACACGTCAGTGACACGGGTTAAACAGAGGGGGGGTTTAGTTTAGTTTAATTAAAGATTAGGGCACTAGGGCCCACATGTGTGTGTCAGCAGGGGGTAATTAGTTTAACTAATCCGATTAGTGCTAATCCTAATTTAGTTAGTGGCCAGAGGCCCACACGTCAGTGACCCAGGGTCAAACTAGGCCCAGCAAGTCAGCTGTCAACGGGGTCAACCCCACCGGCGACTTGACGCCGGCGAGGCCAACCGCGGCGGCGAGCCTCGGGTTTGCATCTCCGGCGACCAAACGGCCGGCGGAGGGCATCTACGTGACGCTGGTGGACTCGCGCGTCGAGTGGTGCAGGCGTTGGGGGCGGGGGTGGCCGGAGTTGTCGCCGGCGTCGACCTTGGCGGTCGCCGGAGCTCGGGGAGGTCGGGGTTGGCGCTAGGGGCACGGCAGGTCGCACGGGTGGGCGCGCTCGGCTCCTAGAAGGGTGCTGAGCACGTTGCCGTGCTCGGGAGTTAGCTACGGTGGCTCTAGCACCGTCTGCGTCATCGCCGGCGGCGAGGAACGGTCGGCTCCGACAGCCAGGGTGGTTAGAGGGCGCGGACGGGCACGGAGAGAGAGGGGAAATGGACAGGGGCTCACGGTGAGTTCGAAGAGAAGGTCGGCGTGCTCGGGGAGGCGGTGGAGACGGCGAATCAACGGCGGCGGTGGTCGGAGCCCGAGGTGGAAGACGACGGTGATGGCGATGTTCCGGGCCCTCCCGGCTTGCGTGGCTCATCGAAGATGAAGAAGACAACATGGCGGAGCTTCTGGGCGCGTCGGGTTTGCGTGGGGTGGCCGATGTCCGCGAGGGAGCTCGTCGGTGGCGGCGGCTCCGTTCGGTCGCGGGAGGGAGAGAGAGCAGAGGGGGAATAGGGACGGAGGGAGAGCGAGAGGGGTTCCAGGGAGAGTGAGAGAGAGGCCAGGGGTGTCGTGGCGTCTCCAGGCGCATCGAGGAGGGAGGCAACCAGGCAGGAGGTGGCCAAGTGCGACGGCGGTGCTCGCCACCGAGCTGCTTCGTGCGCTGGCACGGGAAGAAGACAGGAGAAGGGGGGCCAGGTGGGCTGGGCCGCGCAGGTGGGCTGCACAGTGTTGGGCTGTGGGTAGCTGCCAGGTAGGCTGAGGTAAGTTCTGTCTCTGCTTTTATTTATTGTTTTCTATTTTGTTCTATTTTGTTTATTTTATTTAATTTATTTTGCCACTGTTTTGAATTTAAAAATAATTCAAACAATGCCAAAAACTCCTCTGAATATTTTATATTGCTAGATGGACTTTTCCAAAAGCTTATAAAATATTTCAGGGGTATTTAAATTATATTCTAATTATATGAATATAATTCAAATTCAAAGAGCTAATGAATTAAATCCAAAGTCCCAAAAATAAATCCTTAAGAATGTTCAATATTTTGGTTGGGACCAGAACCCTTACCAAAAATTATCAAACATTTAAGAAGAGCATTTTGGAGCAATGAATGAGATTTCTAGGGTTTTTGCCCCTCTTTTATTTAAGTTTTTGAGGCTTCCAAAATTCCTCAGTTCAAGTTTCAGAATTTAAACATGATGCACACACCAGGCAGCACCAGAAGCTAGGGATGTGACAAATACTCTCAGGCAAAAGTATAAAAACAGCCTTTATAATTAACACAGCATTGTCTTTACAATTAAGATACATGTCACTCGAACATGGCACTCTTCGAGCACTGAGCCTCTATTAAACGGGCGCCTTCTAAGACTTCTTCCAAATAGTGCTCGGTTGGGTCCTGGCCTTCTGCCGGACCCTGGGTTGCAATAGCGGTGGTTTCCATCCCAGCCCAGTATGTTTTAACACGAGCAAGAGCCATCCACGCACCCTCTATGCACGCCGACCTCTTCACGGCATCGATATGCGACACAACACCAAGGAATTGTTGCACTAATCCAAAATAGCTGTCCGGCCTTGGTCCACGTGGCCAAATATGATCCACGACAGACCTCATAGCAAGCCCGGACAACCTGTGGAGTTTGGCCCATGCGGCCATCCTTTCATTCAATGGCAGCGGACGCGTCGGGGCACTGAACTGTGACCAGAACAACCTCTCTACCTGATGGTCTATCCGATCTTTGTAAAACTCAGTCGCATTAGCAGCACTCTTTGCCAGGTCAGCATACGCTTCTGTAGCGCTCCACAACTGAAATAGAGGGGCATACTTCGGATCGCCAAACTTCATCCGCAACAAATAGGGCCTCCCAGCCGTGATATCTCCGGCTTCCCGAAGCTCCTCCATTATCCCTCTCATTTCAGAGCGGGTTTCCTTGGCTGCCTCCAGGGCCTTCTTCAGGTCGGCTGCTCTCGCTTGGCTGTCCTTTTCAAGGAACTCATAGCGGTCGGCGGCATCTTTTAGCTTAACAGCCATCTCGGCTATCTTTTCCTCGCTCTGGCGATGAGCAGCCTGTTCGGCTCTCAACTCTTTGACCGCCTTCAGGGCGGCCGCATCACTTATTCGAGCTTGTTCCTTGGCTCGGGCAAGCTCCGCCCGAAGGGTCTCGACGGCTGCAACTCCATTTGTAGTCACAATATATTATAAGATACTAGCATAATGCTCCTCTTACAATTTACTGACATGCCGAACATACATACCCTGGGCCTCGTCAAGCCGCTTGTTAACAAGCACGATGTTGGCATCCACCACGTCCAGTTGCCGCTTCAGTTCGGCAAAATCAGCAGTCCGGTCAGCCGCCGGACAATCAGCCGCCTCCACATAAAAAGTAGCGCGATTATTACCTGGGATTACGTCCTCTGTTTGCCACCTCTGGGCGGCGACCAGTGTCTCAGGGGCTACTATCTATACAGAGCACACCTAGGATGTGCGGTACCATCAAAAATACATATGTTATTTTGCGTACCTCGAAGCCGCTCAGCAAACTTGTAAAGGCTTCATTCAATCCGCTTTTGGCGGATGAAATCCTCTCAATCACCGGACCCATTAAGGTATGATGTGTCTCTGAGATGGCCGCTCGCCCCAGCAGACCCATCAGTGTGTCCGACTGTGTGCCGGACAATCCCGGACTCGTTCTATCGTTCTCCTTGGGAGCCGAATAGTCCGAACCTTGGGCAGCCGAAGTGTCAACTTCTGGCCTCGGCGGATCGGGAGAAATCCTCCGTGACGACACCTCGGGGTCGTCCGCCCATTTTATTGCACCAGACTACAAAATAATGATGGGAAGGACGTAACATCAGGTTCCACGTTTGAGGATTTCTCCAGATTTTGTGCATCCAACTCCTAACGGATCTGATGCAATTTCATGATAATCAGATGCAAAAATTCCCTACAAAAAGATTCAACCAATCGGCCAGTTTCTTTCACAGCTGTTGAAGTCTTATACCAGCCATAGATCAGAGGAATACATTCTTTCAGAATATCTGAAGTGACAAAACTTCACTGCCATGAATTCCCGTTATCTTACGCCCGTTCAGTCGTGAAATTGCACCACAATGCATGTGATGTTGATGGGGAGGCAGGGGGAGGCGTTTCGCTCTCCTTCATCTCCGGAGGAAGATCCCTCGAAGACGAACTCTGTGGAGAAGGGCTACGAGCCGGACTACAACAAATATGTTTCGGTTACTATCGTCAAAGACAAAATGGGATATATTTACCAAAGTACTCTTTTACTTACGGCTCGGTGGAGGGCTGGCCCCCTTGCGGGCACTGCTCGGTAAGGACGCCCTCTGGGGCAGGGCCCCTTGGCGAGGGTTTCTTCCCTCATTTGGAAGCCTCCGGTTCCAAGTCTTCAGAGGTGGCCCTTTTCTTACCTTGAGGAGAGGGGATTTTAGATTCCCCTCCCCGATTATCCTCCTTCGTGGAGGCACTTACTCACCCAATTTAGATGTGTAGAATATGAGGCTCACCTGTAGCTTCTCTGTTCCTTCCCTCGTGTTCTCCTGATGGCACCTGATACAGCGCGCGCTCAAGCATCCTGGTCAACAAAGGATCCGGCGAGCCTTCGGGAAGAGGGGTCGGGACACCTAATCCTCTCCGCCTTCCTTAGCCAGTCCTGGCAGAGAGCAATTTTTTCAGAATAATGTTATAATAAACATAAAGGATGGTGTGTTCGGTAGCAGAATTACTTACCTGGGTATACAGACGGTTGAAGTTGAGACCCACGTCCTCGATGGTGTCCGAACACTTTATTCGTGATCCAAAGAATGACCCATACATCTCTTTGAGCGTCATGCTGAAGAATTGTTGAATGGTTCACGGTCCTTCTGGGTTGAACTCCCACACACGGAGAGGACGACGTTGGCAGGGCAGGACTCGACGAACCAGCATCACTTGCATTATCTTGAAAAGACTGACATCCCTCTTGAGGAGGTCTCGAATACGGCTTTGCAATGTCAGCACATCGTTAATCGGCCCCTAGTCCAGCCCCTTGTTGACCCATGATCCTAGTTGCAGCGGAGGGCCCGAGCGGAACGCTGGAGCAGCCACCTGCTTTGTACCTCGGGGAGCTGTGATGTAAAACCACTCTTGCTGCCATAAATCAGAAGTTTCTGCGAAAGAACCCTTTGGCCATGGGGCATCGGTGCCTTTGCTTATTATAGCGCCTCCGCACTCCGCGTGATGCCCGTCAATCACTCTCGGCCTCACATTGAAGGTCTTGAGCCATAGGCCGAAGTGGGGGGTGATGCGGAGGAAGGCTTCACACATGACGATAAACGACGAGATGTGAAGGACGGAATCCAGAGCTAGATCGTGGAAATCTAGTCCGTAGTAGAACATGAGCCCTCTCACGAAGGGATCAACGCTAAAACCTAGCCCTCGGAGAAAGTGGGAAATAAAAACAACACTCTCATTGGGTTCGGGAGTGGGGACGACCTGCCCTTGAGCAGGTAGCCTGTGCAGAATCTCGGCGGTGAGATACCTGGCCTCCCTAAGTTTCTCGACATCCTCCTCTGTGACGGAGGAGGCCATCCACCGGCCTTGAAGGTTGGATCTGGACATGGTTGGAGGTCTGAAACACTTAGCTTAAGCCTTGGGTGTTTGTCGGGGGCATGAACCTTGGGCAGGCAACGGAACCCGGATCCTCTTCAAAAACGGTGGGGCCCGCATCGCCCCTCAAAACCGGCACGCGCCTGGCCGGGTTGCTTGACCTGGCAAGGCCCGCAACCTGGCCAATCCCTCCAACCCGGCAAGGTACGTCGACCCGGACTTAGCAACTGGCGCAAGGTGGCCGAACCCGGCACGACCAAGGCTTCCCCGACAAGCCGACCCCACCCGTGGCGTGCGCTGCAATCCAGCCACGGGTCATGCTCCCGTCCCATCCAGGTCGTACGATGGGACGAGACGTCAATCATCGATGACCAAGACAACAATGTTTTCACCCATGCCTATGGTCAGCCGAAGCGTGGCAATAGTGCACCTTACGTACCCGCTGACCAGGGCTGGCGTGGCAATAGTGCTTCTGCCCTCACTGCTGATGACAGCAAGCGGCAGCCTGACGGAGAGCACTGGACATGACTCGACTCGGCCACGCCCTGACGATCGACAAGACAACGCACAGTTCCCCTTGGCACACGGGGCCCGCACCTAGGGGAACCCGGCGAACCACAAGCCCTCAAGCGGGACCCAGCGCGGCATCCCGGACACCGACAATACGGACCCACCGACTCGGCATATTACCATTGTAACCCTGGGTGGGTTGATCTATAAATCCCCCAGGAACCCACGCCTACAGAGGCATGTAATGTAAGGCACCAGAAGATACGCAAAGCTGCCTGTGAGAAGCAGAAAGAAAAAGCAAGCATAGGACTAGCCACCAAGCCGCAACACCGGAGAGAAGGAGCAGCCTAAGCCTTGGCCAGCTTCCTTCCTCCTCATACAGCTCCAGGAGCAACATCGTACTATCGATCATCCAACTACAGTCGACAGGACTAGGGGTATTATCACTCCAGAGAGCACCGAACCCGGTATGTCCGGCGTCCCGCGCCCGCTCATGCCAACCTCGCCTCTGGATCCCACCAGCGCCGTCGAGCCTCCTCCTCTCTTTAGCCACCCCTTGGCATCTGCCGTGCGCCCACCACGACAATTGGCGCCCACCGTGGGGCAGCTCGAGGAGCTGGCCGGGAGCATGCTTCAGACGGGGCCCTTCTCCTACACCGACGAGTCCGTCGCATTGGCGGGCGACGTCGTCGGCGCGTTTACCGCCTCCTTCGCCGCGCTGCTGTAACACCCCGGATCTAATGCGCCAGGTGTCTTCTAGTTATTCGTCTTCGTTTCCATGTCATTGCTTGCGTGTTGCATTTTGCCATGTCATCATCCGCATTTCATCTGCATATTTTTCAAAACTTGCATCCGTTCAGGTTCCCCTGGTTCTCTCCGTTGTCTGTTCGGTGTCCAGACCACACTCGCACACGCCCGTCGCCCCTCTCAGACCTTGTTTCGTGAGCGGGAGAAAACTTTTCTTGGAATGGGATGAAACTTGGTGTGCGGTGTTGTTTCAGAGTAGGTAGACCGCCCGTCAATTTTCGTCGCATTCGGAGTCCGTTTGATGCCCCAACTGTTAACCGAGTTAATAGAAACCCCTCTCTCTTTGCAGCCTAGCCCCTCTTCACCACAGCCCATGAGCCCATCCAAACCCCCTCCATGCTCTCGGTCGTTCGATCACGATCGTGCGGGCGAAAACCGCACCCCATTTGGAGTCTCCTAGCTCCCTCTACCTATAAATTAGTCCCTCCCCCGAAATTCGCAGTCCAAGCCCTAGTCCTCTTCATCCTCGCGCCGCCGGACACGTCCGAGCCGCCACCGGACATGTCCACCTCCCGCAACCACGTCGCCCAGACCAATCCGGGGACGCCACATCGTCCTCGCTGCCTCACGCAGCCAACCGCTCACTACCTTGCGTCGCCACGCGCCTCCCACCACCGTCGGCCCGCGCGAACCGCAGCAGACCTGCCCGGGCTGGATCTGGGCCCGAGCTGCCCGGCGCCCAGCGCCGCTCCTCCCGATCTGCCCCGCCGCCTTCGTTCCAAGCTCCTCCTGCTCAACCCCTCCGCCTCGCTGCCGTCCAACTCCGGCGACCGGAGCGCCACCGGACCAGGCCGGCCCCGTCTCCTCCTCCTTCTCCCTCTCCTTCCTCTTCCCCCGTGCTCATCTCCCTCTCTCTCCCGTGATGCAGAAGGCCGCCATAGATGGCGCCCCAAGGTCCAAGTCCGGCCAGCGCCGCCCCGAGCTCCGTGCACCGCCACCCTTGCCCGGATCCGGCCGCCCACGACCTGATCTACTCATTCCCGGCCATCCCGAGCCCTGCCGGAGTCCCGCGCCCCCTCCCCGTCGGTGTTGACTTCCACCGTGGCTGCTCTGTACGAGGAATGGAGTTCCCCCGATCTAGATCCCGCGCTGGTAGATTTCACTAAGTCCTCAGAAAACCACTTTATGTTGCCTTGTTCATCATACCATAACTTTTTGCTTGTACCTCCTTTTTGCATGTATGATATATCAAAATGTTCATCATGAGATGATCGTCATTTAATTCCATTGGGCCATGCTTGTTTGAGTTCATATTGATGCCCTTATCATTGTTGCAAGAGTGCTATATGATGTTAACTGTTGTCTGTTAACAGAACTTGATGATTTGTCTTTTTCATTGCATTTTGCGTGTGCATCCTATGAGCATGATGTCTACACGAGTTTTGAGCTACATCATGCCATATTTAAAGTGGTGCACTCCATATATTTTTGTGACTCTCGTAGGAGTGCATCAAGCTTGTGAAGTAGGGTACTTGTTACTGTTTTGCTAGGCTGAATATGTTATATCATGATGCTATGTAAACCTGCTCCTACAAGTCATTCTAACAATAATTTGGAGATGTTCACTAAGGATGTTTTGTTATACATGTCATTATCTATCCATCCATGCCCCTAGTTGTATTTATAGCTTGTTGTAGATTGTCCATATCATGCTCCAAATTTACTAAATAATGTTGTTGTTAGCCTGTTAACGTTAAGTTCAGTTTTGCCATGTGTTTTGGTAGTGATCCATGCACCCTATGAACTTGTTCTTGACATTCTTAGTTTCATAAATATGTCATATTACTGTTGGTCACCTTGTCATGCCATGTATTCCTCTGCGGTGAGTGGTACAAGCTCACCAACATGCCTACTTATTGTTATTTCTGCCATGTCTGAATCTGTCATATCATTTGCCATGTTTGCATGGATGCCACCATCTTTTCTGTTGATCTTTGGAATAAGTTCAGTAAGGGAGTTTTGTTCTTTGTCTTTAGTATTAGCATGCCATTCCTTTGGGTGCCATGATAAGTTCCTGTAACTTGTTATTTGCAAGCTCTAAACATTGCATCCTGATGTTATTTCTGCCATGTCCAGTGATTTCTGCCAAGTCTGTGAAACTGTTATTATTTGCAATCTTGCCATGACCTTTTGAGCATATTATAGTGATTTCTGGAGATAGCTCATTGTTCATGTTTTGTCATGCTTTACCTTTACATCATGTCCATTCCTTTTTTTCTTATGTTGAGGTGCTTTAGCATATTTTTTGATGATTGCTAGATGCCTAGTTGCTGTTTTGGACAGCTTGTCCTTTAAACTTGTTTCATGCGTATGTGTTGAACCGTTGCTCCGTTTTGAGTGTGCTCTATATGAAACTTGCTTAGAATTACATGTAGTTTCATATTATCATGTTGCATCCTTGCTTTGAGGTGTTTGCTTGATGTTTGGATGCATTTAGCATCAATGCTATGTTTAACTTGTTTTGCTCATATCTTCTAGGTCGTAGCTCCGAACTAAATGAACTTTATATGTAACTTGACTAGAATTTCATGTAGATCATCTTGGTGCGTCTTAAATTGCTGTTTAACAACTTCGACTTAATGTTTGTTCAGATCTGGACCAGCTTCTAAATTTGCATATGAGGGCTTACCGGATTTGTTATATGTTGTTTCCGGTCTCATTTAAACTTGCCTTGATATATTGTTCTTGTTTGCATCATCTCTTGCCATGAGTAGCCTCATCTAGCTTTGTCATGCATCATACTTGGTTGAGAATCATGTCTTGTTTATGTGTTGTGTGTTTACCATGTGTTTGCTTCTTTCTGGTTGTGCTCCTTCTCGTTAGTTCCTGTTTCGTTGCGATCATGAGGATCCGTTCTTCTACGCTTGGTTCGTCTTCATGGCTTCATCTTCTTCATGGACTCATTCTTCTTCCTTGCGAGATTTCAGGCAAGATGACCATCACCTTGGATCTCATTACTATCATTTCTATGCTAGTTGCTTCGTTCTATTGCTATGCCGCGCTTCCTATCACTTGTTCTTCAAGCCTCCCCAAATTGCCATGTCAGCCTCTAACCTTTTCACCTTCCTAGCAAACCATTGCTTGGCTATGTTACTGCTTTTGCTCAGCCCCTCTTATAGTGTTGTTAGTTGCAGGTGAAGTTGAAGATTGCTCCATGGTGAACAGGATTATGTTGGGATATCACAATATCTTTTATTTAATTAATGCACCTATATACTTGGTAAAGGGTGGAAGGCTCAGCCTTATGCCTGGTGTTTTGTTCCACTCTTGCCGCCCTGGTTTCCGTCATACCGGTGTTATGTTCCTTGAATTTGCATTCCTTACGCGGTTGGGTGATTTATGGGACCCCCTTGACAGTTCGCTTTGAATAAAACTCCTCCAGCAAGGCCCAACCTTGGTTTTACCATTTGCCTACCTAAGCCTTTTTCCCTTGGGTTTCTGGAGCCCGAGGGTCATCTTTATTTAACCCCCCTCGGGCCAGTGCTCCTTCGAGTGTTGGTCTGAACCGAGCAACCTGCAGGGCCACCTCGGGGAAACTTGAGGGCTGGTTTTACTCGTAGCTTGACTTATCCGATGTGCCCTGAGAACGAGGTATGTGCGACTCCTATCGGGATTTGTCGGCACATCGGGCGGTTTTGCTGGTCTTGTTTTACCATTGTCGAAATGTCTTGTAAACCGGGATTCCGAGACTAATCGGATCTTCCTGGGAGAAGGAATATCCTTCGTTGATCGTGAGAGCTTGTGATGGGCTAAGTTGGGACACCCCTGCAGGGTATAAACTTTCGAGAGCCGTGCCCCTGGTTATGTGGCAGATGGGCATTTGTTAATGTCCGGTAGTAGATAACTTGACACTTGACTTAATTAAAAAGCATCAACCGCGTGTGTAGCTGTGATGGTCTCTTTTTGGCGGAGTCCGAGAAGTGAACACGGTTTTGGGTTATGTTTGACGTAAGTAGGAGTTCAGGATCACTTCTTGATCACTTATAGCTTCTCGACCATTTCGTTTGCTTCTCTTCTCGCTCTCATTTGCGTATGTTAGCCACCATATATGCTTAGCCGCTGCTGCAAGCTCACCACTTTACCCCTTCCTTTCGCTTTAAACTTTGCTAGTCTTGATACCCATGGTAATGGGGTTGCTGAGTCCTCGTGGCTCACAGATTACTACAACAACAGTTGCAGGTACAGGTATTGCAATGATCATGACGCGAGAGCGATATTTACTTGTTTTGGAGTTCGTCTTCTGCTTCTTCTTCGATTAGGGGATAGGTTCCAGGTCGGCAACCTGGGCTAGCAGGGTGGATGTCGTTTGAGCTTCTGTTTGTGTTTCATTCGTAGTCGGATGTTGATCTTATGTTTGATGTATTGATGTATTCATGTGGCATTGTTTGCCTCTTGTATGTATCCCCATCTATTATGTAATATTGATGTTATGATATCCACCTTGCAAAAGCGTATCAATATGCGGTTCTATCCTTGGTGGGACCTTTGAGTCTCTTTAAGACAATATCGCATATTGGGCATGACAGCTGCACATCTACGATGCGTTCGCAGCCGACGAGTACCCCAGCGAGGTGCTCAGCTACTCCGACTCTCTGCTCTCCCTCGGCGGTGGCATTGCCGCCGGGGCGATGGACGTCCATGTGGAGGTTTACGTCACCGACGACGATGCCTCCTCCTCGTCGAGCAAGACGAGGAAGGCCGCAGAAGCCAGGGCCGCCGCGGAACGGACCGAGCCGTCCGATCCGCTGCGCGCCGTGATGCAGAGCCTCCGCATCCCCATCGACACCATCGTCGACACCACCAACGTCACCGAGGCCCGATCTCAGCTCGAAGAAAGGCGCCAGCAGATGCTGGAGCTGTCCGAGACGCTCGTCGCCACCAAGCGTCGCCTGGAGGCCGCTCAGATGGAGCATGACGCCGCTTACATATTCGCGCCCGCCGCGGGCAAGCCAAGCAGGCTAGCCTATGTACGCACCCGGGGAGGAGCGATCGGCCGGGCCCTTGGCGCCGTCCGAACCGTCTATGAGAACCCAGTGAAGAACATGTGTGCTACGGAGGCAGCCGCGGTCGGCCTCGAGCAGCTCGCGGTCCGGCTCTGCCCGCCTTGGCGGACCCAGCGAACTTCTGCACACAGCTTCCTCGCCGCCCGGCGAGGCGCACTCCAGCCAAGCCCAGACTCGGCGCAACCCGGCCACCGCAGCCACCGACATCCTGGGCAACAAGCCCGCAGCGGAGACTCAGCGCGGACCCGACCAGCCTGGCTGGCGTCCGGCTCTAATCGACTCGGCCCCTCGGGGCCTGGCCGCTAGTCGACTCAGCCCGCGCCATCGACGATGCCGAAGCTCGCCACTGCCTCGATCAGCTCCCTCGCTCCCTGGAGGTGGAGGAGAGCGGTGCTTTCGGGCCGGCCTGCTTCGCCCCACGCATCCGGGAGGAGCCCTTCCCCAAAGGGTTCATGCTTCCCCGCGACACCCCCAAGTACAACGGGACCGTGAAGCCAGAAGACTGGCTCACCGACTACACCACGGCCATTGGCATCACCGGTGCCAATCATCGTCTCGCCGTGCGCTACGCACCGCTCATGCTCTAGGGGTTGGCCCGCACGGGGTTGAACAGTCTGCCGATGGGTAGCATCAACGCGTGGGCCGACTTCGAGGAGGCCTTTTTCCGCAACTTCATGGGGACCTACAAGCGACCCGGTCGCCCTAGCCAGCTCGCCATGTGCGTGCACCCGACGGAGATGGGTCGCGAGTACCTCGCACGCTGGACCGAGCTCCGAAACAGCTGCGACAGTGTCCATGAAGTCCAGGCGATCCAGTATTTCGTCAGCGGGTGCCGAGACGGCACCCTCCTCAACCACAAGCTCTTGCGCTCCGAGCCGGCCACCATGACCGCGCTCATGGTGAGGGCGGACAAATATGCCAACGCCGACTCCGCCATGAAGATCCAGGTGGTGCTGGATGAAGCCGGCAAGGCGAAGCCGGTTCCTCCCCTGAAGCCAGACGGTGAAAGAAGCCGGTAGCAGCATCACCAGAACAACAAGCGCAAGGCCGAGCAGCCGGCGCAGCATCATGACAACCGGCTCGTCGCGGCTGCCGATCCCGTGGCGGAACCGGCGGCGAAGCGCCGATAGACCGGCAAGATGGCGTGGCAACCCGCCATTATTTTCAAGGAGATGCTTGAGGCCCCATGCAAGCACCACAGCGGCGCAACACCCTCCACGCACACGCTTCGGCAGTGCGCCATCACCAAGCGCATCATGAGGGGAGACGTCCCGCCTGCTCCGGCTTCGTCTCCAGCTCTGGGCGCAGGACAGCCGCCTCCGCCTCCTGCTGGCGGCGCGATCCGGAACAACGCCTACCCGGACCAGAACGCGGCCTACGTCGTCTTCACCAGCCTCAGCGACGACAAGCGCAGTGAGCGCCTTCTTCGGCAGGAGGTGAACATCGTCGTCCCGGCCAAGCCGTAGTTCATGCATTGGTCGGATCAGCCGATCACCTGGGCCCGGGAGGATCACCTGGCGGTCATGCCGAGTCCAGGTGGATACGCCCTCATCGTCAACCCTACCATCGTCGCGCGGCGCACATGCAAGTTCTCATGAGTCCTCATCGACGGCGGTAGCAGCATCAACATCTTCTACTGCGACACGATGACCAAGCTTGGCCTCAAGGCCGAGGACCTGGAGCCAACCCGGACGATCTTCCACGGCATCGTGCCCGGCCTCTCCTTCTCTCCCATTGGCTGGGTCCGGCTCGATGTCCTGTTCGGCGACAACAGCCACTTCCGGCGTGAGCCGATCTGGTTCGAGGTGGTGGACCTATCCAGCGCGTATCACGCGCTGCTGGGCCGGCCCGCACTCGCCAAGTTCATGGCGGTTCCCCACTACGCGTACCTGAAGGTGAAGATGCCGGGTCCCAAGGGCCTGATCACGATCACCGGCGATTACCGCAAGTCCTAGGAGTGCGCCCGAGACGGCGCAAAGTTGGCCGAGTCGCTGGTCATTGCCGAGGAGCAGCGCCAGCTCGACCGGATCGTCGCCATGGCAGGCGAGGCCTCCGCCGCGTCGATCCCGACCACGGACCCGGCCGACGAGGCTGCCTTTAAGCCCTCCAAGGAGACCAAGAAAGTGATGCTCAACCCAGAAGAAACCAGCTGCAGCAAGTACGTTGTAGTAGGCGGCCGCCTCGACATCAAATAGGAAGGCGAGTGTCGGTGTCAAAACCGGCGGATCTCGGGTAGGGGGTCCCGAACTATGCGTCTAGGCAGATGGTAACAGGAGACAAGAGACACGATGTTTTACCCAGGTTCGGTCCCTCTTGATGGAGGTAACCCTACGTCCTGCTTGATTAATATTGATGATATGGGTAGTACAAGAGTGGATCTACCACGAGATCAAGGAGGCTAAACCCTAGAAGCTAGCCTATGGTATGATTGTTGTAATGTAGGTTGTGTCCTACGGACTAAAGCCCTCCGGTTTATATAGACACCGGAGAGGGCTAGGGTTACACAGAGTCGGTTACAATGGTAGGAAATCTACATATCCGTATCGCCAAGCTTGCCTCCCATCCGGACACGGGACGGAGTCTTCAATCTTGTATCTTCGTAGTCTTGGAGTCCGGCGGATGATGATAGTCCGGCTGTCCGGGCACCCCCTAGTCCAGGACTCCCTCAGTAGCCCCTGAACCAGGCTTCAATGACGATAAGTCCGGCGCGCATAATGTTCGGCATTGCAAGGCGGGTTCCTCTGAATAATCCAGAGAAGACCATGAACACCAGGATAGTGTCCGGCTCTGCAAAACAAATTCCACATTCCACCGTAGAGAGAATAATATATACACAAGCTCAATCTGCTGACGTATTTTGCGGCATGACATCACACCACTACCAAGCCTTTACTTGAATCGTTTTTTATTATACCACCTCAGCACATTTAGCGAAGCGGTTTCCTTGGCACGTCTTGTCAAAGCAGAGATCGTGTTCCCCTTATTCCGGGATTCTCATCAATACGGACGTGGGTAACCCAACCGCGCCATTGATGGTGGCGCTTGGGAGATAAGCGAGTTTTACCAGGCTGGTGGGGGACGCATAGTCTTCGCCCGCCTATATATAAGGGATAAGGATTCACCTTTTCACCCACGCCTTCTTCCTCCTTTGCTTATCCACCTCCGCGCACTCGAGCTCCAACGCCCAAGTTCGCGCATCTCGTCTCAACCTTCTCCGACCATGTCCGGAGCGGGAGGAAAATGGTTGGCTTCCACCGTTAAGGAGGAGCACATCACAAAGCTGCGCAGCGCCGCATACCTTTCTGGCGACATCGCGCACCGGCTGGCCGATGAGGGGCAGCTCATCCCTACCCCCGGGCCCCATGAGAGGGTCGTTTTCCTTCCCCACTTCCTCCGCGGACTGGGCTTTCCACTTCACCCCTTTGTCTGGGGGCTCATGTTCTACTACGGCCTGGATTTCCATGATCTGGCGCCGAACTTCATCCTCAACATCTCGGCGTTTATCGTCGTGTGCGAGGCCCTCCTCTGCATCCCGCCCCACTTCGGCTTGTGGCTCAAGACCTTCAACGTCAAGCCGAAGGTAGTGAAGGGCACGCAGGTGGAGTGCGGAGGCGCCTTGTTGGGCAAGAAGCCCAACGTCCTCTAGTTCGAAGGGGCCTTCGTGGACTCCGTCAAGGGGTGGCAATCGGGGTGGTTCTACATCACCGAGCCGCGCGACCCTACGTGGGCGGCGACCCCCGAGTTCAGATCTGGTATCCCTACGCAGCTCACCTCCTTGAAAGAGAAGGGCTTGCTGTGGGGTAATTCGAAGGAGCTGACGGGACTCCAAGCCTGCATCCAGAAGCTGGTGAACAAGAAGCTCAGGCTTGTTGACGTGGTCCAAGTCATGCTCGTCCGCCGGATTCTCCCATGCCAAGAACGGGCATTCAATCTGTGGGAGTTCGATCCGGAACAGCACCAGGCGCTGAGCGGGCTCTTCGATACGACGTACGAAGGCGCCTGGAGGGTGCTGTTTAAGGGCGCCGAAGCCCCCGCATCCGCGACGGAAGATCGCGGATTTCACTCGCAGCATCCAGCTGACGAGGTAAGTGATTCTACCCCTTTACGGGACACTTATTGTAAATAGATTGATTCTAAGAGGGTTTCAATCTCCCTCTTCCTTTGACAGGAATGGATGGAGAAGGCCGAGAAGCTCATCTGCCCGGCTCCCATGCCAGAAGACCCAGTGGATGCCCGTCTAGCGGGGCTGCTGGTTCCGGCACCGCATGTGCCGGAGAAGAAGGCCAAGAAGGTGGCCACGGGTACTCGAAAGAGTTCCCGTTATCAGGTGTCCGACGACTCCGAGGCGGACTCCTCCCCCGAAGACGAGGAGGAGGAAGAAGACTCTCTCCCAGAGGGGGGAGAGAGGAAGAGGAAGGCTTCCCCAACAGAGGAGGCCAAAGGGTCCAAGAGGGGGAGAACTATTCCCCCGGACAGCTCTGCCAACACCAACGTTGGCGGCGAAGAGTGGCCTTCAAGGGCCAGGCCTCCGGCGAGATCGTAAGTATCCAGATTCCTGAATAATTTGTAATTTCTTTTGTGTCACATAGTGTCCTTCTAATGCCGCATACTGCCCGCAGTCCGGCCGATGATGATCTGCCCGCTTCATCGAGCGGGTCGTTGGCTCCGTCAGATGTGATTCCATTCCGACTGCCTCCACCCCTCGCGCCGATGAGGTCCCAGAAAGGGGCCCATCAGGAGGAGGCTCCAGAGGCGCCGCAAGGCAGCCTCCCGGACTTTGCGCCGGACTCCACGCCGGAACCTACAGTGGTTCCGGAGTCCGGCAAGCGGCCCCTTCGTAAGAAGGGCAAGACCGTGACGCCGGTGGCCTCCGTCCAACCGGAGGCGCCGGACAACTTGTTGGAGGCGCTCAAAGGCGCTTCCATCGAGGAAGAACACCGCACTATCATGAGTGCGGTGATTCAGAAGGTTCAACTCGCCAAGAGCGGGCTGACCGAAGCCTGCAGCAGCCTTCTAACAGGCTTTGAGGTTAGAAGTTAAAATTATGGAATGTAATACCGCATAGACAGTAGCCCCTGATGCTCAGTTCGGTGTTTGGGAAGAAAAGCTGGACTGAGGATCTAAAAAAGATATACGCAGGGTTGCTAAAAAATATGTCAATATGGGTTTGCAGGCTGCGCTGCTGACCTCTGCCGCATTGACTGCGGAGGTTGGTGCGTTGAAGCAGGATCTCGAGCGGTCCGAGCAAGAGCTCCGCCGTGCAAAAAAAGCAGCTCGAGGACAAAGAAGGTAAGTAACACCACTTTGGAAGTTTACCTTACAGAAAAGGATTTAGGTTGCGATAAAAATGACAAGGATAACGTGGGTACTGCAGGGGCCACTAACGAGGTGGCAACCCTGAAGGAGTCTGTGTCTGCGGCCGAACGCAATGCGGCCGCGGAACGGGCAGAGCGAGAGAAGCAGGAGGCGCGGGTGGCGGAAGTGCGGCAAGAGCTCTAGGCTCTCATGGAGAAGCATGAGATTTTGGAGCGCAACTCCAAGACTCGAGAGTCCGAGCTCGCCTCGGCTCTCAAAAGTGCCAAGTCCGCCAAGGCCGAGGCCCGCAAGGCCCTTCAGGAGGTTGAGGATATGAAGAAAATAGCGGCGGGTAAGGCATTTTTCATGCAAAGCAAGCATGTTAATGTAAACTACCTGACACTTACCCGAATTCGGAGCTCTCCAGGGGCGTTTGCAGATCTGCCCTGCAGTGTATCCGATGCTGCCGCATTCTACCGTGGCGAGGAGGGGAGCTCGACAGAGAAGGTCTTCTGGTCTCAGTACGCTGAGGCCGGCCATCCGGTGCCCCCTAGCGACCAGCTGAAGCAGTTGGTCGAACTCCACAAGGTAGCTGAGGAGGCCATGAAGGGCCTTATAGTCCGGCTGTGGCTTGGACAGGCCATGCCTGGGAGCTACTTCGGCCTCGTGCGGCGGCTGGTGGATGCGTGCCCCTGGGTGGATGTTATCAAGCGCTCCGCTTGTGTTGAAGGTGCTCGTCGGGCCCTTGCCCGCGCAAAGGTGCACTGGGGCAGGCTGGATGCGGAGAGGCTTCTTACCGACCCGCCGCCAGCGGGCAAGGAGTATCGTACGCCCGAGATGTATTATAAGAGTGTCCTGAAGGGTGCCCTCAATATTGCGGATGAGTGCCCCAGAGATGTAATTATTGAGTGAAACTCGCTGTGTATTATCCTGTGCGCTGAAAACGTTGTTCATATGCGCTACGCAACGCTTGTTTTAATTTAAAATATTACCTTCTGTGTGGCCGTTTACAAAATTTGAGAGATGGCAAGTCGTCGGCTTCAGCCCCCATGCCATTAGTGCTGGGGTGTTCGGGATAAAATTGAGCACTCTTGTTCCCATTTTTGGGTCCATCTAGGGAGGCGCTCAACACAACGAACAAGGCAACCGGACTTATAATGCTTGAACACTCTCACTTAGCCATAGAATTCTATAATTTTAAATTTCGGCGAAGCCCCTGGTATTCGGAAGACCGAATTTGGGGCGCTATCCACGCCTTCGTCGGACATCATCCGGTACTTCGCTCGAAGCGGCATAAGTCTTTAGGGACCCGAAAAGACCTCTCGAACAGCGACCAGTCTCTCGCCTTATCATGCCAGTCAGTTTTAGCTTTCTCCACTGAGGCGCTCGCCCAGCTCAACCGGGGCGCAATTGCAGTGGTTCTCCCAGTGCCACCTTAGCCGACAGAACGGAACGTAAGGCACCAAAACGTGGGAGCCGGGCAAACCCAAATATTGACCCAAGACATGATTCGGAGCCGATTCATATAATGCTATAAGTTCGGGGTGCCGCACTTGTGAAAGTGTTCGGACTTATCACACTATAATGTGGGGAACATAAGCCCCTGGTGTATTTGGCCGTACCAAAATATACGGGTGCGCGATGTCATTAATGAACATATATGTAAAGTAATGCAATAATAGGCAAAAAGTGCTACATTATTTATTTAAGGGATCCTGCTATGAGTGCGGAATGATACAAATAGTGTGGTAAGCAAGGGATTGGACTAATTAAACATGTCCCCCTCCAGGGGTAGGCTGCGGACTGGTGTATATAATCAAATTTAATGCTCGTAATGGAGACCACCTGAGTGTTCATCATAGCCTTCTTTCTTCCCTGGCTGTTGCATCGTGAGTTCGGTGGGTCCACCGCCGGACAGGGTCTCCGGTGAACGGAGTCCTGTGTACACAAAGAAAGAAAATAATAACAAAAAGGAGTGACACACTTGTGAGCCCCTGGTGTGGTCGAGCCGCACTCTTGGTCTGTTGTGGTCGTGCCCCTTCCCCTAGGCCCATGGTATCTCCAGAGCGTAATGATGTACGCGGAGGGTTGGTCTTGCAATTATGCAAGGGCTGGGGTTGGGGCCGCATTGCTACGCGTGCTCGGAACGTGCCAGGTGGTCTTGGTTGATGTTGCTCCGGGCGCGTTTGGCCGTATCCGGCCGTTTAACGGCCGGACTTGAAAATTGCCTTAAAAGGCTGGTCTGTACTTCTGCCGCGAGAGCCGCTGTGTGTTCCTCCGTTCGGAGGGAGCGTTCCGTATTTCCATTGACCGTTTTGACTCCACGAGGGCGTGGTATCTTGAGCTTGAGGTATGCGTAATGCGGCACCGCATTGAACTTTGCAAACGCGGTTCGTCCGAGCAGGGCGTGATAGCCGCTACGGAATGGGACTATGTCGAAGATTAACTCCTCGCTCCGGAAATTGCCCGGGGATCCGAAGACCACTTCCAGTGTGACTGAGCCTGTACAATTGGCCTCAACACCTGGTATGACGCCTTTGAAGGTCGTCTTTGTAGGTTTAATCCTTGAGAGGTCTATGCCCATCTTGCGCACTGTATCCTGATAAAGCAGGTTCAGGCTACTGCCGCCGTCCATCAGGACTCTCGTGAGGTGAAATCCATCGATGATTGGGTCTAAAACCAATGCGGTGAATCCGCCATGGCGGATACTGGTCGGATGGTCTCTTCGGTCGAAAGTGATCAGGCAAGAGGACCATGGATTGAACTTCGGGGCGACTGGCTCCATCGCATATACGTCCCTTAGTGCACGCTTCCGCTCCCTCTTGGGTATATGGGTTGCGTATATCATATTCACCGTCCGCACTTGTGGGGGGAAACCCTTCTGTCCTCTATTGTTCGGCGGTCGGGTTTCTTCCTCGTCGTCGCTGTGCAGCCCCTTGTCATTGTTTTCGGCAATTAACTTGCCTGCCTGCCTGAATACCCAACAATCTCTATTGGTGTGATTAGCTGGCTTTTCGGGGGTGCCATGTATCTGGCATAAGAGGTCGAGTATTCGGTCCAAACTGGACGGACCCGGAGTGGTTCTTTTGAATGGCTTCTTCCGCTGACCGGGTTTAGAGCCTCGGAATCCGGCGTTGACCGCCGTATCCTCCTTGTCGTCGCCGTTAATGCGGCGTTTATTTTTGCTTCGACGCAACCTGCCATTGTGGTCCTTGCTATCCGGACTGCCAGAATTTTTACTGAGGTTGTTGCTCTGAGCTAGCCAGCTGTCCTCTCCCGCACAGAAGCGGGTCATTAGAGATGTGAGGGCTGCCATGGATTTCGGCTTTTCCTGTCCTAGGTGCCGGGCTAGCCACTCGTCGTGGATGTTATGTTTGAAGGCTGCGAGGGCCTCTGCATCCAGACAGTCGACGATTTGATTTTTCTTTGTTAAGAACCGTGTCCAGAATTGTCTGGCCGATTCGTCTGTCTGTTGAATTATGTGTCTTAAGTCATCGGCGTCCGGTGGTCGCACATATGTGCCCTGGAAGTTGTCGAGGAATGCGGCTTCCAGGTCTTCCCAACACACAATTGACTCTGCGGGCAAGCTGTTAAGCCAATGCCGAGCTGGTCCTTTAAGCTTGAGTGGGAGATACTTGATGGCGTGGAGATCGTCGCCGCGGGACATATGGATGTGAAGGAGATAATCTTCGATCCAAACCGCGGGGTCTGTTGTGCCATCATAGGATTCAATGTTTACGGGTTTAAACCCTTCGGGGATTTGATGATCCATTACTTCGTCAGTGAAGCATAGCGGGTGTGCGGCGCCTCTGTATTGAGCAATATCACGACGTAGCTCGAGTGAGCGTTGTCTGCTGTGTTCGGCCCGGCCGGAATTATTGTATCCGGCGCGACGGTATTCTTCGTGGGTCGTGGGGCGCCCACGTGATCCATACATGTATCTGGATTGCCTTGCTTTGTCCTCCAATATATCTCGCAAGTCCGGCACGTTCCCTCTTGGCTTCGTACTTTTGGAGCGATGCCGGGGTACGGTCTTGGTGGAGGGCCTAGATGCCTCTCTGTCGCGACCACGGGGTGGTCGGTCGGCCGTATTGTGCGCTGGTGATGAAGGTATGTATGCTTCCTCCTCTAATCGGGGGAGCAACTTGTGTTTTGGGTAGCTTTTGGGGGGGCGTTCGAGTTCGTATTCTTCGGCCGCGAGGACCTCTGTCCATCGATCAGCCAGCAGGTCCTGATCAGCTTGAAGCTGCTGCTGCTTTTTCTTTAGGCTATTTGCCGTTGCGATAAGCCTGCGTTTGAAACGCACTTGTTCGACGGGATCCTCGGGCACGACGAATTCGTCGTCGTTGAGGCTTGCCTCGTCTTCGGAGGGAGGTATATAATTATCATCCTCGACCTCTTCATCTGCCGCCCTCTCGTGACGGCTTGCTTCTGCATCCTCCTATGCTGAATCTTGCTGGAGGGGATTGTCTTCGGCACTTTCTGGGGTATTATTATCTCCTGTGCTGAATCTCCATTCTTGCTGTGGCGGGATTTAGAGCGGCGCCGCTGACGTCGGCGCTTGGGCTGTTTCTTTAGGGAATCTGCCTCCGCTGCTTCTTCGCTGTCCCCCTATTTTGGGGTGTCCACCATGTATATGTCATATGACGAGGTGGTCTTCCAGTGCCCTGTAGGCGCTGGTTCTTGTTCGTCGCCGGCATCGTCGTCCATACCGTCGATGTCCTCGGAGTCGTAGTCTAGCATGTCTATTAGATCGTCGACAGTGGATACAAAGTGGGTGGTGGGTGGGCTTTGAATTCCTTCATCGTCCGTATCCCGACCGTCCTGGCCATAGTCCGGCCAGGTCTCTCCGGATAGCGAGAGATGTTTTAGCGAATTTAGGATGTCGCCAAAGGGCGAGTGTTGGAAGATGTCCGCGGCGGTGAATTCCATGACCGGCGCCCAATCAGATTTGATTGGCAGGGGTGCGGGAGGTCCGGAGTCCGGCAGGGAGTCCGGCACCTCGGAGTCATGAGCTTCGCAAGGGACAAGGTTAGTGTTCGGCTCCATCGCCGTGGAAGTTGCAGCCCCCGAGGCGGTGTCCAGCCACCGGTCCTCGATCTGGGCGATCGGCTCCGGACTAAGTGCCGAAGCGGATTCTTGTGTGGCCACCAAGGCACTGTCCGGCGGCAGAGCTAGATCATGCCCATCGTGACAGTGCGGCACGCTCGGCTGTGGCTCGAGCCCGTCGAAGATCAAGTCCACGCGGATGTCGGCCGTGAAGTTTAGGCTTCCGAACCTGACCTAACGGCCAGGGGCGTAGCTTTCGATCTGCTTCAGATGGCCAAGAGAATTGGCCCGCAGTGCGAAGCCGCCAAATACGAAGATCTGTCTGGGGAGAAAAGTCTCACCCTGGACAACGTTGTTGATTGAAGAAGCCATTGAGCCTATTAGTGACGACACAGACGAACTCTCAATGAAAGCACCAATGTCGGTGTCAAAACCGGCGGATCTCGGGTAGGGGGTCCTGAACTGTGCGTCTAGGTGAATGGTAACAGGAGACAAGGGACACGATGTTTTACCCAGGTTCGGGCCCTCTTGATGGAGGTAAAACCCTACGTCCTGCTTGATTAATATTGATGATATGGGTAGTACAAGAGTGGATCTACCACGAGATCAAGGAGGCTAAACCCTAGAAGCTAGCCTATGGTATGATTGTTGTAATGTAGGTTGTGTCCTACGGACTAAAGCCCTCCGGTTTATATAGACACCGGAGAGGGCTAGGGTTACACAGAGTCGGTTACAATGGTAGGAAATCTACATATCCGTATCGCCAAGCTTGCCTTCCACGCCAAGGAAAGTCCCATCCGGACACGGGACGGAGTCTTCAATCTTGTATCTTCGTAGTCTTGGAGTCCGGCGGACGATGATAGTCCGGCTGTTCGGACACCCCCTAGTCCAGGACTCCCTCAGCGAGCTCGTCGACTTCCTCCGTGAGAATCGGGATATCTTCACATGGAACCCCAAGGACATGTCGGGTATCCCGAGGAAGTACGCCGAGCACAAACTTCACGTCCAAAAGGACGCCAAGCCTGTCCATCAACCCCTACGATGATTTTCCGAAGAGAAGAGAAGAACCATTGGTTAAGAGGTCGCCAAGCTTTTGGCGGCCGGCTTCATATTGGAAGTGTTTCACCTCGAGTGGCTGGCCAATCCAGTCCTCGTCCTAAAGAAGAACAAGACCTGGCGCATGTGTATCGACTACACCAGCCACAACAAGGCCTGTCCCAAGGATCCGTTTGCTCTCCCACGGATCGACCAAGTCATCGACTCGACCGCCGGGTGCGAGCTCCTGTCCTTCTTGGATGCTTACTATGGCTACCACCAGATCAAGCTGGGCCCGGCCGATGCCCTGAAGACGTCCTTCATCATGCCCTTTGGGGCGTATAGCTACATCACCATGTCGTTCGGCTTGAAGAACGCCGGCGCCACCTTCCAACGCTGCATGCAGAAATGCCTGCTGCCGCAACTCGGCCGCAATATCAACGTGTACGTGGATGACATAGTGGTGAAGACCAGGCAACACCTCATCCTCCTCTATGATTTGAAGGAACCATTCGCCAACCTCCGCGAATACAAGGTCGAGCTTCACCCGAAAAAATGCGTCTTCGGTGTCCCGGCCGGAAAGCTACTCGGCTTCCTCGTCTCGAAATGCGGCATCGAGGCGAACCCGGAGAAGATCAAGGCCATCGAGCGCATGCGCAAGCCGGCTAGGCTGCACGACGTCCAGAAGTTCACCGGGTGCTTGGCCTCAGTCAGTCGGTTTCTAAGACGGCTGGGCGAGAGGGTGCTCCACCTGTACCAGCTGATGAAGAAGACGAGCCTATTCGAATGGAACGGCAAGGCAGACGAGGCCTTCCAAGACCTCAAGCGCATGCTCTCCACCGCGCCAGTCCTGGCCGCACCGACCGATAAGGAGCCGCTGTTGCTCTACATAGCCGCGACCTCGTGGGCGGTCAGCACGATGCTGATGGTCGAGCGACCAGAGATGGGCAAGATCCAAGCCGTCTAGCGCCCAGTCTACCACCTGAGCGAGGTGCTCTCCATCTCCAAGCAGAACTACCCGCACTACCAGAAGATGTGTTATGGTGTGTACCTCACCGCCAAGAAGCTGAAGCAGTACTTCCAAGAGGACATCGTCACCATCGTCAGCACGGCGCCTATCGGAGAAATCATCGGGTACCGGGACGCCTCTGGCCGGGTTGCCAAGTGGGCGATCCAGCTAGCCGGACACACCATCCTCTACGAGCCCCGCACCACGATCAAGTCTCAAGCCCTGGCCGACTTCCTCGTTGACTAGACCGAGACCCAGTACCTGCCGCCACCTCCCGACTCGACGCATTGGCGCATGCACTTCGACGGGTCCAAGATGCGACTCGGCCTAGGGGCCGGCATCGTACTGTCGTCCCCGAAGGGCGACCAACTCTACTACGCGCTCCAGATCCACTTCGTCGCCTCTAACAACGTCGCCGAGTATGAAGCCCTTGTGCACGGCCTCCGGCTTGCCAAGGAACTCAGCATCCGGCGCATCCTGTGCTATGGCGACTCGGACCTGGTGGTGCAGCAGTGCTCCGGCGAGTGGGACGCCCACGACTCAAACATGGCAAGCTACCGCTTCCTCGTCCAGAAGCTGTCTGGATCCTTCGAGGGCTGCGAGTTCCTCCACGTCCCGCATGCGGAGAACGAAGCAGCCGACATGCTCGCCAAGATCACCTCGTCATGACAAGCCGTCCCGTCCGGTGTCTCCCTCGAGCACCTGCAGAAGCCGTTCGTCAAGCCATCGCCGGACTCCGAGTCCATTCACGTTCCTGACGATCCGACCGCACTTCAAGCCGGCCCGGGGACTGCTGAACCCGGCCCGGGGGCTGCTCAGCTCAACCCGGCCACCATCAACCCGGACCCAACCGTCGCCAACTCCGACCCGGGGGCTACTCAACCCGGCTCGGGGGCTGCCAACTCGGAATCCACCGTGGTGGCCGTCTTCGCCGTGGTGGCAGCTCCATCCTGGGCCCTCCCAATATCAGAATTCCTGGAGAACGGGGTTCTCCCCATGGACGAGACCGAAGCTCGGCAAGTGCAGCACCGAGCGTCCGCCTACAACATCATGAACAACGAGCTCGTCAAGCGCAGCCCCACCAGCGTGTTCCAGCGCTGCGTCGAGCAGGATCGTTGCAGTGACATCCTCCTCGACGTCCACTAGGTCGAGTGCGCGCACCACGCCGCATCGTGATCCCTGGTGGCCAAGGCGTTCCGCCACGGTTTCTACTGGCCCACGACCCTCGAGGACGCCAAGTCGCTCGTCCTCAAGTGTGAGGGATGCCAGCGCTTCAGCAAATGCAACCACCAGCCGGCATCAACACTCCGCACCATACCGGTCGCCTGGCCCTTTGCGGTCTGGGGACTCGACATGGTGGGACCCTTCAAAACCGCTCGAGGCGGCATGACGCACCTGCTGGTGGCAGTGGACAAATTCACCAAGTGGATCGAGGCAAGAGCAATCAAGAAACTGGATGGGCCAACAGCCGTCCGGTTCATCAAGGACATAGCGGTGCGCTACGGCATGCCGAACAGCATCATCACCGACAACAGCACCAACTTCGCCAAGGGCGCGCTCGAGCAATACTGCTCCGTCTCCGGCATACGCTTCGACCTGGCCTCCGTTGTGCATCCGCAGTCCAATGGGCAGGTCGAGCGGGCCAACGGATTCATCCTGTCTGGCATCAAGCCGCGACTCGTCGAGCCACTCATCCGCTCACCCGGCAGCTGGCTCGACGAGTTGTCGGCCGTTCTCTGGAGTCTCCGCACCACGCCGAATCGGTCGACCGGGTGCACCCTGTTCTTCCTCGTCTATGGAGCTGAAGCCATCATCCCGACCAACTTCGAGTTCGACTCGCCGCGCGTCGCAATGTACATCGAAGCCGAATCCAGAGAAGCCTGCGAAGATGGCGTCGACCTGCTCGAAGAAGAATGTCTCCTGGCGCTCAGCCGCTCGGCCATCTACCAGCAAGGTCTGAGGCACTACCACAGCAAGAAGATCAAGCCCCTTGTGGTCCGCGAGGGCGACCTCGTCCTCCGCCTCGTCCAAGAGCAGGCAGGCCAGCACAAGCTGTCCCCTCCATGGGAGGGCCCATTCATCGTGAGCAGGGCCTTGCACGATCGCAACAACTACTACCTCATCGATGCACGCAAGTCAAAGAAGCGCAAGAAGGACACCGCCGGTGAAGAAACGACACGGCCGTGGAACGCGGAACTCCTCTGCCCGTTTAACAGTTAGCCGCATGAGTGTATGTATCGTCACCTTTTGTAAACACACGAAACTATGGGGTCCTCGAACGAGACTCGGGGGCTACCTTTTGCCGACCAATTTATTGCGTCCTTATTTTTCTCTGCATCACTATACCACTGAACTCGGCCACCGGTCCGACTCGCTCAACCCGGGGGCTCGAGGGCTGGCCGGCTCGATAGTCACCCCTCCACCTTACTTGGTGATTTCTGATAAAAGTTAGGATGCCGCGGTCCCTCACTTTGCCCTAAAGCCACAGATCTAGCTTTGGCCGTCGTCTGGCAAGCACAACGGGCCAAAGCTCCTGTACGCTTCATACACTAAGTCAAAGGCCGCCAGGTTGGTCAACCCAGCCCACCATTCACCAAATGAGCAGTCGCACGACCGGCTTCTCGCCAACCGGCTTCGCCGGATTGCCGCCAGCCGGCCCAGTGGGTGTTTCGCTCGCGCTCAAAGTTTCCAAAGACCCAAGTCCTACACGCCCCTTTCAAAGAATCGAACTCCTTGTCACGGACCGGAGCCT
>NC_041389.1:78288455-78292688 GCF_002162155.2 Triticum dicoccoides | reverse complement strand
GGAGGTTTGAGAAAGGAAAAACACATGAAATCGGTCCAAAAAATAGAAGGCACAAAAGCAAAGACACTCACGACATTTACACATAGATATTTAAACAAAAGGCCCACGGCCGGAGTTCATTACACCCTAAAAACCCCCAGTGGGTGGGTGCACCTGCTACTTAACAATTCTGCATAAAGTGTCTCAGGCATCTCCAGCGCCGCGTCGCGACATCGACGGCTCTCCCCTGGCGGCCTCCGGGTCCGGCGAGACACCGGCGTCCTCCTCAGCATCCGTGTCGCCGTAAACGCCCTTCTCCTCCAAGCTCCCCTCCAGATCATGGAGAAGCAAGTCGTAGTCGTCGCCATCCACGGCCCTGCCGTCTTCCGTCCGCTCCGGATGGAAGTCGTCATGGAAGGCAAACTCGGTGTTGTAGCTAGCCCGGGAGGCGATCCGGCCGGCCTGCTCCTGCAGCAACTGCTCCGAGCCGGCCCGCAGGCCCATCAGCGTGTCCAGCTGAACATCCGGATGCCAAGATAGTGCAAACCGGAGCGCCATCTCGGCACTGGCATGAGCGGCGGAGATGCGCCACTCGCCAAGACGGTCCGGACCCGTCTCCAACCAGTGCGCCAGGCGCGTGAAGCTGCTCGGCACGACGGCGCCCAGCCAAAGGGCCATCGTCATCGCGGTGCCGGCCCGGGATAGCCGCTCCATCTGCGTCCCCAGGACCCGCAGGCGGGCCTCAGCAGCAGCGGTGATCTCTAGGAAGGTCCAGGCCGTCCGCGGATCCGTCCCAGATCCAATAACGCTGGTCGGGTCGCGCTGATAGCGGACGGCTTCCTCCGCCAGCCGCTGCGTCTCTGGGAAGGCCGCTACCGCAAAGGAAGAAGCAATTTAGAAGAACAACAAGGAAGAAAAACCGGGTCCCGACCCGGCAAGCAACAAGAAACAACACTTACTGGAAAAGGACTCTTCCAGGTGCTGCGCCTCAAGCAACGTAAAACGCCGCTCACGCTCCATGGCGCGGTCGCGCTCCTCGAGCGCCTTCTCCAGAGTGGCCGCCTTGGCAAGGGCTTCCTTCAGCTCGGCGTCCTGGTCTTCGGCCGCCTTCTCGGTTGCCTCGCGGCGGCGGGCTTCGTCCTCACGAGCCCCCTCAGCCGTGGTGACCTGCACCCGCAGGTGTTCCACCTCGGCCTGGAGCCGGCCCTTGTCGTCGGCCAGCTAGCCTAGCTGCTAGTCCGCCTCCACCAGGGCCCGCTGCGCCTCCGCGACCTTGGCGGTTTCCGCCTTGAGAAGCTCCACCTCGTCCTCGAGGCGGCTCTTGTGACCCGCCAGCTACTCATGCAGCCGGTTGGCCTCGTCAAGAGACCGCCGGGCCGCGGCGACCTCCACCCTCGCCTACGACGCCTCGACGCCAAGCCGGCCGGTGTCGGCAATAAGCCGGTCGTAATGATGACCGGCCCGGACCGGCCGAGTCTGCCAGGACAGCACCTCGACTGTGAAAAAGAAGGAATCAGCAGAAGAAAAGAGCAAGACATAAGATTTGGCCCAATTGTTACACAATTGGTCCAAATCTCGGGGGCTACATCAAGTGGGTGCGCTAGCGCGCCCCCACTAAAAAAGAGCACAAGAGTACCTGCGGTGACGTGGAGCTCCTCCTCCTTGGCGGCAAGCTGCTCCACGAGCTCCCGGTGCTTTCCCAGGAGACGGTTGTAGGCGGCAACCCGGAAGGCGTCAAGATGCTGAAGAAATCAGAAGTGAAAAAAAAGGCCAACACTCTAGAAGATTCGACCCAACTACTACGTAGTTGGCCCGAATCTCGGGGGCTACACCCAGTGGGTGCGCTAGCGCGCCCCCACAAAGAAGAAATTACGAGGAAGCAAAAAAACTTACTAGCACGGCGCGCTCCAGGTCGGCCTGGGCAAAGGCCTCAAGCCGCTCCGTCCGACCTCGCAGGTGGTGGCTGACGACGTCCAACGCCACCTCCTCCTAGGTCTGGGGCCCCGAAGACAGTGGCGCCCCCGCTCCGCGCCGGCTGCGGCACGGGGGCTCGGCGCCCTCCCTGACGGGCCACCAAGGCGTGCCCTCCGCTGGCCGCTTGCGACGCGGCCAACACCTCCTCCGACGCACCTCCCGGCGCCAACGACGACGCGGACGCCGGGACGCCCTGCGTCACCACCACCGGCCCAGCTGCCGGGGTGGCCTCCGGCACCGCTGCCCGCAGTACCTTCTCCGTAGCCGGCGGCACCTCCGGTGTCGCCGCCCGCAGTGCCTCTTCCAAGACGACGCTGGCCCCACCACCATCAACCCCCGCGTGCTCGACCACGTCGGCCCGCGGCGGGGTATCGCTCACCACCTCCACGACCTCCTAGTCGAGGATCACCACCTCAGCCCGGCCTCCACGACCGCACTCCCTCACTGACGATGGCTCAAAGACCGTCGCCGCCACCATCGTGCCCTCGGGCATCTCGCGCCAGGCCGGCTCCACGCCGGATCGTGCCCATGCCGCCGCCGCGTCGGTCCAAGCCTGGACCGACGCCGCCTCCAGTTCCACCTCGGCCCGGTTCCTATCCCGCCAGGCCAAGGCCTCGGCGTCGTTCGGGTCCAGGCTAAGGTCCGAATCGGCCCGCACCTCCACCTCGTCCTGTTCGGCGAGATATAATCGGCTCGTGCAGAACGCGGCCCCTTCGGCGGCTGCGGCCTTCGCCGCCTCCCTCGCCAGCACGATTGGCGACCTGAAGAAGAAGGCAGAATGAGCAAAAAAAGAAGCAAGACTAGCTCGAAAAACCCAGGTCCAAACAAGAAATGAAGCTTACCCCGTCAAGACAGGGACTGGGGCTGGCCTCCCGTGCCCGCTGTCATGCTTCTTCTTGGCTGGCCTCCCGGCCACCGCCGGGTCCGCCATGCGCTTCGGGGCCCGGGGTCGCGGCGCGACACTGTCTTTTCCATGCGGTGGCTCGGCGCCGCCCCATTCGAGGACCCGGCTCCGCCCGTGTCGCCGCCTCCCCTGCCCAACGCCACTACACAAAAAACCGGCGTCAGCGTTGCCCGCAGCGCGACATGATCAACAACTAAAATAAAGATAGAAAGATGCAAGACTTACCCGCGCGACGCCCAGCGCCGGCGTCGGACTCGGCCACCTCCTCCTCGCCAGGAGCTGCGGGCTCCTCTGGCGCCACCTGCGATGGACCAGGCGTAAGGATGCCCAATCACGTTCAGAAGAATCTCCCGTGTCGCGTCAGGATGGATGAGAAGATGCATGGAAGAAAAGTAAGAAGACCAGACACTAACCTGCGGCGCCGGGTTCGACTGGCTGTACGGCGCCTTGCTGAACCGCCAGTCCTCTCCAAGGTTGTCCATGGAGATGTCGTTCACACCGCGCGCGACCTACTCCGCGGATAGCCGCGTCGACCCCATGCGGTTGGGATCCTGCAGGCCGATCATTTCGCCGATAAGGCAGGAGCACCTCTAAAGCGGAAGGACCCTGCGAGTGATGAACATGGCAAGGAGGTCGGTGCCGGTGAGCCCCTCCTGCATCCTCATCACCGTCACCCGCTCATAGAGATTGACGATCTCCTACGACGGGCGCTGGAGCGAGTAGCCCCAGTTCATCTTTGCCTGCGGTGGCGCGATGGAGAAGGGCGGAAGGGTGATGTGGTCCGCGCCCTGGTTGCAGACGCAGAAGAAAGAGTTCTGCCGCTTCGAGATGACGGCGGTGCCGCAGTTGGCGAACTCCCCGGCAGACGGACCCTGCTGCTTCAAGGAGAAGAAGCGCGCCCAGAGGTCGACCATGGGCTCGACCCCCAGGTACCCCTCATAGAGCGTGACGAAGCCGAAAAGCTAGACGATGGCGCCGGCACCAAGATGGTGTGGCTGGAGCCTGAAGAACTCTAAGAACGTGCGGAAGAAGGCGCTCGCCGACAGCCCAAATCCATGCTTGAAGTGCGTGAGGAAGACCACGCGCTCCTGCTCCTTAGGCCGAGGCCTCTGCTCACCACGCGGCAGGCGAACGCCAACGTCCGTCTCCCGCGGCAGGTGCCGCGACGCCCGGAGCCGGGTGATGTCCTCGACGGTGACGTTCGAGCCCATCCAGGAGCCCGACGGCAGCGACATGATTAGAGGAAGAGGAAGATGAAGATGGACGACGGAGGAAGCTCTGCTTGGAGCAACGGGCGCCGCAGTGTGTCAGTTGCAAAGTGCAGGACGAAAAGCAAAGGGAAAGGAGGGTGTGAGCAAGAATAATGTCCGCCGCCC
>NC_041389.1:78279826-78288148 GCF_002162155.2 Triticum dicoccoides | reverse complement strand
TCAAACGTGGGGGAGTGGGATCGTCTACACGCGCCCGTTCCACTACCCCGCAATAAGTGCTCACGTACACGCACAGTAACTGCTCGGGGAAGTGCAACTGGCCCTAGATGCCGCAATAAATCCGCGCGCGTGGGCCAAGTGCGCGCGGCGGCGGGCCCCAGCCCATCACCCAGTCCCGTCACGCGCGTGGCCTGTCAGGCTCCTCCGGCTTCGGCCGCCACGTGGCGCCCGCGCAAAGCCCGAGCGATTTCCCCAAGATTCGACGGACTCCTCGGTTCCCGCCACGGCCGGGATGCCGCGATCCGGTTTCCAAGAAAACTGGCACATAGTGGGTGTTGCCGGACCCGTCGCTCGCAGAATCTGCCTTGCTCGAGGGGGAAACTGCGAAGGCCCACTCATCCAAGGACGGCGGCCCTTCACAGCTTCGGGGACTACTATTGGGGGGATGAACCCCGGGCAGGCAACGGAACCCGGATCCTCTCCAAAAACGGTGGGGCCCGCATGGCCCCTCAAAACCAGCACACGCCTGGCCGGGTTGCTCGACCCGGCAAGGCCTGCAGCCCGGCCAATCCCTCCGATCTGGCAAGGTATGTCGACCTGGACTCAGCAACTGGCGCAAGGAGGCCGAACCCGGCACGAGCAGGGCTTCCCCAACAAGCAGTCGACCCCACCCATGGCGTGCGCTGCAATCCAGCCACGGGTCAAGCTCCCATCCCATCCGGGCCATACGATGGGACGAGACGTCAATCACCGATGACCAAGAAAACAATGTTTTCACCCATGCCTATGGTCAGCCGGAGCGTGGCAACAGTGCCCCTTACCTACCCGCTGACCAGGGCTAGCGTGGCAACGGTGCTTCCGCCCTCACCGCTGACGATAGCAAGCGGCAGCCTGACGGAGAGCACTGTACATGACTCGACTCGGCCACGCCCTGACGATCGACAAGACGGCGCACAGTTCCCCTAGGCACGCAGGGCCCGCACCTAGGGGAACCCGGCGAACCACAAGCCGGACCCAGCCCGGCATCCCGGACACCGACAATACGGACCCACCGACTCGGCATATTACCATTGTAACCCTAGGTGGGTTGATCTATAAAAGCCCCCAGGAACCCACGCCTACAGAGGCATGTAATGTAAGGCACCAGAAGATACACAAAGTTGCCAGTGAGAAGCAGAAAGAACAAGCAAGCATAGGACTAGCCAGCAAGCCGCAACACCGGAGAGAAGGAGCAGCCTAAGCCTTGGGCAGCTTCCTTCCTCCTCATACAGCTCCAGGAGCAACATTGTACTATCGATCATCCAACTACACTCGGCAGGACTAGGGGTATTATCTCTCCGGAGAGCCTCGAACCTGGGTATGTCCGGCGTCCCCGCGCCCGCTCATGCCAACCTCACCTCTGGAGCCCACCAGCGCCCTCGAGCGTCCTCCTCTCTTTAGCCATCCCTTGGCATCTGCCGTGCGCCCACCACGACAGTGTTGGGACTCGAGGTTTGTGAGGGGAAGGATCAAGCGTAGGAAGAAAAGGACAGGCCTTGGCCCCCTTTATAAAGAGGACGAATATCAAGCGTCCCCCGCGTGACCGTTTGGGACTTGCCTAAAATCGAGGAGTCATATTCAACAAACACGGTTGGGTTACCCACACCTGTATTGATGAGAATCCCATGATAAGGGGGACACGATCTCTGCTTCGACAAGACGTGCCAATAGAACCGCCTCATATCACGTGTAGTGGTTGGTTATGAAAAACGGTTCGAATAAAGACCGGGCCGTGGTGTGACGTCACGCTATGAAAAGCTGTCAGCAGATTAGATTTGTGGAATATTGTGCTCTCAACGGTGGTATGTGGAATTTGTTTTGCAGAGCCGGACATGATCCTTGTGTTCTAAATCTTCTATTGAGTATTCGGAGAAGTAACCCGCCTTGCAATGCCTAAGACAATCTGCGCGCCGGACTCATCGTCATTGAAGCCTGGTTCAGGGGCTACTGAGGGAGTCCTAGATTAAGGGGTCCTCGGACAGCCGGACTATATACTTTGGCCGGACTGTTGGACTATGAAGATACAACATTGAAGACTTCGTCCCCTGTCCGGATGGGACTCTCCTTTACGTGGAAGGCAAGCTTGGCAATTCGGATATGTAGATTTCCTTCTCTGTAACCGACTCTGTGTAACCCTAGCCCCCTCCGTGTCTATATAAAATGGAGGGTTTAGTCCGTAGGATAACAACAATAATCATAGGCTAGCTTCTAGAGTTTAGCCTCTACGATCTCATGGTAGATCAACTCTTGTAATACTCATATCATCAAGATCAATCAAGCAGGAAGTAGGGTATTACCTCCATCAAGAGGGCCCGAACCTGGGTAAAACATCGTGTCCCCTGCCTCCTGTTACCATTAGCCATAGACGCACAGTTCGGGACCCCCTACCCGAGATCCGCTGTTTTTGACACCGACACCCACCCCTCCCCCACCTCTGGAATCTCGATTCCTACTCCAGTTCCCCCAAATCCCCCTCCTGTACTCCCTGTACTCAAGCGCACTATTATGTCGCCGGTCAACGCAGATCTCCCGAGCCAGAGATCCTGAGGTCCGTCCTACCTTCGGTCGCTGCATGATGTCGCTCAATAGTGGCATGGCGGCGCTGACGAACAGTTTGTCGGCAAAGTGCTGATGGTAACCATCAACGGCGACTGGCCTACCATCTCGCCGGACGACCTTGTCAAAGCTCTTGGCATTGCGCACGGCATCCAAATAAGTGACTTGCTCGCCGAAGTCTGTCCTCCACCGGCTGATTTCTTCGTCAGGTTCTGGACAACTTTCGACTGCAGTCGTGTGTTTGGATCTTCCTGGCATTTGTTCTACGATGGCGCGCTGGTGAGCTTTGATCGGTGGCACCCAGGATGGGGCTCGGTGCCCTCTAAGCTTGAGTTTTTAACAAAGCTTACCTTCCACGGCATGCCTCGATGTGCTTGGAACAGCAAGTCCTTGAATGAGCTTATCAACGACCTTGGAGGTGAGCTTGTAAGTATGTTTGTTCCTCCAGACAGCTGGGCTCTGATGGCTATGGCATGGATGAAGAAGTCATTCACCATACCGAAGGTGATTGGTGTTGAGATACTGGTGCAGGAACCGGGGTTGTACTATTCATCGCCACCAAGGCCGCCACGGACCACGTTAGGGATGTACCTGTATCGGGTGTTCGTGCATGTCGAAGAAGTGGTCAATCCATCAATCGAAGTCCTGCAGCCGCCGCTGGTGCCAGGGCTCGTCGACGACGTCCATTACAGGAGTCAACGTCAGAATTTCCCCGTGTTGCTCGGAACGATGGATGGCATAGGGCCTACTCCATCGCGCGGCGGAAGCCACTGCTTCTTTGGGAGAAGAGGCAGGGATGGCTGCCTGGATGTGCTCTAATTTGAGGTAACAACTGAATCTTGTCAGATACTAGTTAAATCCGAGCTATGGGTGTGAAGCACTGATGTGCCAGTACATTAGATCGTGACCTATTATAATTTTGCACCTGAACTTTTTTTACAAAGGGTTGTACATCAACTTAATGTGCTAGCAGAACTTATTGTGTTGTCTGTCTGTTTTCTTTGCACAACATTCAAGATATTTCCCCGTCATTGATAAAGACAATGAACCGTTATGTACGAGTTCGTTGGTTTCAACATAGCCCTACCTGTAGTGATCCACTGCTTCCATCCTGATTGTGCCGCCTGCGTGAAATTTTTGTATGCAAGTTCAGTGTGCTATGCTGTTCTATATGATTGTGTCAACTATATAAGTTTTTACTGAGCATCAGCAATGCATATGGCTGAAAGATGTATTTACGAGCATCGGCCGATGGGTCTCTCTCTCTCTCTCTCACACACACACACACACACACACACACACACACACACACACGCACACACACACGCACAAGTGGGACCCATTGAATTGTTTCTTTGCTCGTGACAGCTTTTAATTAGGTTCCACTGTAATCTAACTTTTTTCTTAAAGTTACTAATTGAGCTTAGTGACTTCAAAAAGTCGTACAGAAGCCTTGTTTGCGCCTTTCCGGCATCGCTGAATGTGGGCTAAGTAGCCATGTTAGGTTGTACTGTACTACACAGGCCTTTTTTTCAACATCAGCATTGCAACTGGGCCGACAGTTGTACACAATATCCGGGTCAACTTGTTATTCTCCGCCCCGCTAGGCTGCAAACTTTCCTAGGAGGTATGCATTAGGCTTAACATGAAAATGGTCTTTAAGAAATAATAAATGGGATGTAATTAGAATAACTGGGCAGTAACTATAAAAAATGCACCAAACGCGTAATCAGTTTAAAAAATATATTATTTTTGGAATTTGAAAATTTTAATTTCATTACTTGTTGCGCGCGCAATATTTCGTTGGATTTTAACGTAATACAACTTTATTTTGGAATTATATTTAATCTGACTAGAAATACCGGATAAAAATATTTCGGATCCCATGAACATGTGGGAATTTTTTTTGAATTCTATTTTGAGCGGTTGGTTGAAATTATTAATCGTTGTCCTAGCTAGAAGTTGGGCTGTACTTTTAACAAACTGTAAATGGGCTGTAGTAAATTCCATTAGAATTAAAAATGGGTTGTACATTCTTACAAAGCACAAACGGGCTATATGTTCTCTTCCACACACTTGTGGGCCTTCTAAGTTGACGCGTCCCCTAAAAAAACTAAGTTGACGCGTATGCAAGGCTTTGTCGACAACACTAGCAGCTGTGGCCGTTGGATGTCCATCCAACGTATGTCGTGCTTCTTCTTCAATCTCGGATATTCTTTCTTCAGCCGCCCAAAAAATGATTCCTCCCCCTCACATCTGGGGCGCACCATTTCGGAGGCTGACCTATGGGCCTACTAAGTTGACATGTACCAAGGGCTTTGTTAACTTAGTCAATATAAACGATTCTAGCTGCAGTGACCGTACGATGTCCATCCAATGGCTGTAGTGCTTCTTCAACCTCTGGTCTTCTTGCTCCAGCCGCCCAAAGAAGCACCGGTCGTGCCGCGTGCTCCTGCCTCCCGTGGCCGGCGGTGATGCCACGGAGGCCTCACCGCCCCGTAGTACTCCCACCGCTAGCCAGGCCATCCCTCTACTCACCCACTGACCCACACCCCCTGTTATTCTGCAGCGATGACAGCCTCACACCGCAGCCGAACCAGTGGACCCTCGTACTCCTCTCCACGCGGGCTTCCACTGCCGTGTCTTCCTCGGGTCCGCGTCGTCCCGTTCCTAGGCCTCGCCGTCGTCCACCGTCCTGGTGCTCTCGACGCGGCGTGGTTAACATGGTCAAGGAATGACTTCCATCGGACGTGGACTGTACGTGGAGAGTCTGACAGCTGGGTCCACGGCCGCAGCAAGGAGGTGCCTCCTTTACGTGGAAAATAATGATTCCTCCACCTGGCAGAAGGGACCCACCGGACGGGCCACCGTATTTCGCGAAAGAAAACATTTCCCCCCTAACTGTTGGGACCTACCAGCTACATCTTCGCACACAAGGAAGTGCGTCCATATTACGGGCAAAAAAAATGATTCACCCCTGACTGCTGGTGTCAGGACCCCGACTCGATGTCACATCGATCTAGCCGGTAACACTTCATATCACTTTGCGGCCTCACGCACGGTGTTCCCACGGGTGTCGCCTTACCTTTGCCCGGGACCGTTTGCGCCTTTTGGCTCACGTATATGATAGTGTCGCAAGCATCCATATGATAAAGAGCCCGGGCTGACATGACTAGTCGTAAACCCAAAGTGGCACAGACTTACAGGGACAGGCATCCATGACCCAGCTTCGAACGTGTCGGTCATCAGCAAGTGGGTCCGGGCTGTAGCACTGGGCTAGCAGGACTCCGGTAAACCGGGCTGTAGCGGGCTAACAGGACTCCGGTACTCAAAGCGTGACATTTCCCCGAAGGGACATACACAGGAACGAAGAAGGACACATGCCGGCCAGCCTAAGTGTTCCAGAGCAGTAGCAAGCTACCATGGCTCAGCGGTAACACTAGGAGACATTTCCCGGTAAGAGAGGCTACTAAAGATAAACAACTAGATAGTCAGATCCCACACATACCAAGCATTTCAATCATACACACAATATGCTCGATATGTGCAAATACAACGAAGCATCACAACATGACTCTACGACACAAGTACTTTATTTAAGGCTCAGGGAGCCATACATAACATACACCAAGGTACGGGTCTCACGACCCAACATACAAGTCATACAGTCATACAAACCAGCAGCGGAAGTAACTTGTCTGAGTACAGACAACTAGTAAAATACAAGAGGCTTGGAAAGCCTAGCTATACTACGTGGTCCTTCACAAGCTCAGGGTCACCACCTGGGTCTTTAGCCTACTCGTTGATGTCAACGTCTACATAGAACCCATCAGAAGGGGTTGCAGCGTCTTCTGTAAAAAATGTAGATTATAGCAACATGAGTACAAAGGTACTCAGCAAGACTTACATCAGATCCTACATACATGCATAGTATCAAGAAGGGTTGGTGGAGTTATTGCAGCAAGCCAGCTTTGACTCTTGGCTAGGCTATCCTACGATACTCCAACCTGAAATGGTTTTGCACACACGAGTCCACTACTCACCACTTCAATACACTACCGAGGATCCACCTCCGTCTTCCTACGGAAGAGCCATCCTCGGCACTCACACTTATCTTGAGGCTTTTAGTAGTTTCCATTTACTTGTCTATGAACTGTATAGGCAACCAAGTAGTCCTTTACCGCGGACGCGGCTATTCGAATAGATCATGTTAACCCTGCAGGGGTGTACTCCTTCATACACGCTCTCACCACTTACCGTTGTTTACACGACATGTACTCGCAACCTTCAAGCGGAAGCCCAACGTGGGTGTCGGCCACGACCTACCTAATCACCTAAGCCTCCAGTCCAGGTTTATCGCCTATCCAGGTTCCATCCGCAGGGAGTCCGGCCGAGGTTTCCCATACGGCCCCGAACGATGTGAACAGGGTACCCGAGATACCTAACGGGTATTCAGTACATCGTGCCACGTACCTACCGCATCACAGCCCACCCCTACGGTCAGCGCTGTCCACGGCCTCCAGTAGGCTACAAACACCAGAAACTACTTGCAACTCCTGGACAGAGAGCTAGGGTGAATAAGAAGTCGAGCGGGGTCATATTTCAGGGCCCAATGCATGGTAGTAGCTGTATCTTAAATCACACATACAGATCTCAGTGCTTAAGGTCGGCTTCAATGAAACAACCCACCATGTACTCCTACATGGCCTCTCATCGATACCTTTACCAAATCGTGTTCACCACACCACTCTCATTACCGACATAATCATTTCACTCTAGCCCATCACCCAGATGAACCAGACCTGACACGACTCTAAGCATAGCAGGCATAGCAAGGTAGGAACAACAAATACATATGGCTCAATCAACTCCTACACATGCTAGTGGGTTTCATCTAGTTACTGTGGCAATGACAGGTCATGCAGAGGAAATGGGTTCAACTACCGTAGCACACAGCAGTTTGAAACGCGTTGTCTTAATGCAGTAAAAGAGAGCAGGAGCGAGAACATGGGATTGTATCGATATGATCAAATGGTTGGTTGCTTGCCTGATGGTTCGATGCACTGATACGGTTCTTCGTTAGGGTAATCACGGTACTCCTCGGAGGCAGAACCTGTCGCAAGGACACCGATACACAACCATCACCAAACAATGTGCAACAATATGATGCATGCATGAAACATAGCAATATGAGTGTGTTGGGCTAATGCAACTAAAACCAGAAGGGTTTGAACAGATTTGAATCATAGATTCAAATTTCAAACTCAAACATGGCCTCTTAAAGTGCTTTTCCTTGTTCTGCTTGAAACATCAATTTAACTTGTTTGATCATGCATGAAAATAGTACAGATGGATAGATTGGATTTTTCTGATCATTTTTCATATATAATTTGTCCAATTTGGAGTTACAGAATAAAAGTTATGAATTTTTGAAGTTTAAATAATATTCTGGAATTTCCTGATTTAAATTAAATCCAGAAATTATAATTATTGCGCCAGCATGACGTCAGCATGACGTCAGTAGTCAACTGCGGCTGGCTGGGGTCAAACCTGACGTGTGGGGGCCACACGTCAGTGACAGGGGGGGTTTAACAGGTTTAAATTAATCTTAATTAGGGATTAGTGGCGCTGGGGCCCACTGGTCAGTGTCAGGGGGTTAACTAACAGTGGTTAGCGCTAATCCTAATTAGCTACAGGGCTGGGCCCACCTGTCAGGGACTCAGGGGG